>NW_024885532.1:20585073-20628061 GCF_019232065.1 Centrocercus urophasianus
GATAACACTAAAGATAACACTAAAGATAACACTAAAGATAACACTAAATGGCACCCTAACTAATTTAGCTGCTTCTTATACACACCATAGAAGTATACTTCTATACTTCTACCTTATAGTGAAGTAGAAGCATAAACAACAACTATGGGAAAATAAGCCATGATGTAAGATTTTAACATCTTTATTAAAATAGCAATAACTACTTTACCCAAGCTCACAAATCTCAGTACGCATCCGTGTATTAATTTCCCTTCCCTGACATTTTTAGGATCTAATCTCAAAATCAATATCTGAGGAACCCATAATAATCCTATTAACCAAGTGTAGTCCTAAGACTATTTCCCTTGCACTGAATCACTAATTCCTTCCAAAAGCAATCAGCAAGTGAATTATAGGCTAATTCAAAATATTATGCTTTAACAAGCAATAAAAAATTTCACTCTCTCCATTCCAGAAAATCTGTAAGAAAGGCAGATTTTGTACTAACATTGTTCTCTAGGAAGGTCACTGGTCAAATAAAAAATCTGCTTCAACCTGTTTAAATAGAAAATCTGAGTCTCCAGCAACCAGTCCAATACCTGGCATGAACAAAATGCTATATTCTCCAAATGCACTTTGGAGATACAGCCAGAATACATTTCAACAAACATTTTATTTGCCAGGTTAGTTGGATTCTGCGTATTATATGTCTATGAAGACTTTATGACCATATTTTACTAGCCAGAGGAAAATACACATCTTGTTCATATGTCAAAATATTGTCAGTATCCATAGAATCTTGTTGACTCATGTTGAGACATGCACACTATGAATGAAGGCTTGCTGAATTAACAGTCTTCCAGTATTACAAATATCACAACATAACTGAGGCTGCCAGGGCCCTCTGGGTCCCTCTGCTCCAGCCCCTGCCTCAGCAGGGACACCCAGAGCAGGGTGCCCAGGGCCACATCCAAGGGCAGCTTTGGGAGGTCCCCAAGGAGGAGATGCCACAGTTCTGGGCTGCCTGTGCCAGTGCTCCATCACTGCACAGCACAGAAGGGCTCCTGGTGTTCAGAGGGAACCTCCTGTGCTCCAGTTTGTGCCCGTAGCTTCTGACCTGGCACTGGTACCAATAAGCCTCTCTTCTGGACTTGCACAATCTGGTATAGGGTTAGACTATTCAGAAGTATACTGTGAATTTCAAAAAGATGTTCTCTACTGGCAGTACAATCTTGAGAAGTGCCTATTAAAGCACGCAGATCAATTCAGAAGATCACAATTTAAAAAGAAAGCAATTTTTCTGAGCTAAAAAACTACTCAAAATTTTTATCCAAGGTTGTGTTGCTCAGTACAGTATTCCAAAATGGATGCTACATATTATAAGAAGTATGTATAGGTAGCCAAAGATGATCAGCTTCAGGAATGTCTGAGTGCTCAACTATGTTTTTTTCAGTTCTTAATCAAAGAATCCCCATAACAACAATAATAACATCATCATCTGGGTTCTAATTTACTTTGATTGGCTTTTTTTTTTTTTTCTTTAAACAAATTGTGCTCCTTGGATATTTTTAAAGCATTTCTAAAATACAGTAAACTATTCTCCAAAATACAATGAAATATACAAACAATTCACCTCACTCTAAGGCTTGCGAGTAGTGCTAACATCAGACAGCATAATGTCTGCTCTTAAACAGCTGTGTATCCCTGGCTGAACTGTGATATTTATGCAACCTGTTTGGTAACAAGTAATAAATTTCTGCAATAAGCTTTGCACACTGCGAGGTATCTTCTGAATCATTATTTCAGTCATATCTGTGACGGGTTGTTTTGGAAACTAAAATGCGTAACAAATAAGAGAAAGGCAAGCAACTTTGCAATCTGTCACTGAAAATCGTTTTTTAAAAGATGTTTCCAAGAAACTCATCTTCATAATTCTATAATGAAAACCCCAAAATAGCTGTGCTGTCTCACTGTCTCACCAGCCTCATTTGTTTAAAGTGTTTAATATAAAATACAATTTGACAGAGGGTGTTATATTATGCAACCTTGATGGTAAACCTGAGATTAAAGGTATTAATTCTTGTTAAAAGGCAGAGAGGGATTTGTTAAATGTTTATCTTCAGGTTTATTTTAACTGTAGCTAGGGACTACTTTGCTCATCAAATGCAGAACCAAGCTCATTGCCTCCCACCTGTGCCCCCACAGATCTGAAAGAATGGTTACCTGGATACCTGCTCCAGGGAATACACGAACTTAAAACAGGCTGAGTTTCTTCCCCAAGAGCAGAAACCCTTAACACAGTATTACTCCCATTGCAATAGACTTAGGCAACAAATACGTAGTGTGGATTGCTTACTCTGCTTTCATAATTCACCTACAAAAATATATTTCTCTCTTCAAAGGCATAAACACCTTATTAAGTACACAACACATAAAAGGTATTCACAGTCTTTTGCACAACAGGGCCCCTGCACTTGAGCAGAGCAAAGCACAACTGCAGGAACAATAAAACCCCCCTCATGAAAAAAGTCACATAAATAAACTTACACAGCAACAGAAAGAGGGGGCAGAAAATAGCTTGACATAATGCACATGCCTAAGTGCAAACACCAGAGGAAGGACATTTTTATAAAGCTAAGCAAAGTAGTTTGCAAGAGCATAAGAATTTGAACAGTGTTGTCTGAAATGCCACCACTGGAATCTAATTTGGTTTTCTCAGCAGAATGAATAAAATAAAACCAAAAAATTCCGGTCACTCTGAAATTTTGCGATTTTGAGCTATATTACAAACCATAAATAGCCTTATTTTTTTCAACTTGTGCATCACTGTGAATATCATGTACAGGCTATGTTTCCAAATGGTAAAAAATGCTCCAAAAATTGCTGAACATTAATTATTAATTAAACTGTCTCTTTTTCAGGAGATACCTGGAGACTTTTTTTTCTGTTTGCGTGCATTTGTCATGAAGATGAGCACCCTTCACCCTTGCTCTGAGAACTGGATTCCATTCATGACATCTCAAAGACAGCAACAAAAATTACAACATGAAAAAAATAACAGAGCAAGCAGCACAGTGAAGAAGAGAACTAATGAAGTCAGGCTTCCCTGCACCTGCAAACTACATTTCAGATGTCTCTTCCAGAGTAGTAACTTCTTCCCTCCACCCGCACAATATCCCACACAAACTCATGCACCAGAGTCTTTCCTGCATCTCAAAAACTTTCCAGCAGTGGCATGTGCAGGCATCTCCTATGCTAAAAAGATCTTCAGAAATCATCTGGTAAAGATAAAACAAAACTTTGGCTGTTTTTGAGTTACCACGATCGTGTGCGCCTGCAAGAGGACAATGGAACTTAAAAACATAAACTCATGCTGCAGCGACTGGGGGGGGGACATTGATTTGAGTCCCTGTAGCCATCAAATGTCACAAAGCTCAGGTGAAATTGCTAATTTCTGAATTACTTTCCATGGGGTCAAGTAGAAGCAATTTTTTCAAATGTAAATCATTCAAACTAACCAGCAGGTAAAGGAAGAGGACTGGTCAACAGGTCAAGGGAGGTGACTGTCCCCCCTCTACTCTGCTCTTGTGAGGACCCATCTGGAATACTGCATTCAGGACTGGAGCTCCCAGCACAAGAAAGGCATGGAGCTCTTGGGAGCAGGTCCAGAGGAGGGCTAAGAGGATGATCAGAGGGCTGGAGCACCTTTCCTATGAAGACAGGCTAAGGGGTTTGGCTTGTTCAGCCTGGAGCAGAGAAGGATCATTGTGGCCTTCCAATATTTAAAAGGAGATTATAAACAGGAGGGAAAGCAGCTTTTTACACAGGTAGACAGTGATGGGACACGGGGAAAATGTTCTAAAATAAAAGGGAAATTCAGATTAGATGTCAGGGGAAAGTTATTCACTCAGAGGGTGGTGAAGCGTTGGCACACCTGCTCAGAGGAGCTGTGGGTGCTCCATCCCTGGCAGCAACGAAGGCCAGGTTGGATGGGGCCCTGGGCAGCCTGAGCTGCTAGGTGGCAGTCCTGCAGGGGGCTGGAACTTGGTGGGCTTGAAGGTCTCTTCCAACCCAAATCATCCTGTGATTCTGTAATCACATAAGAGTAAAGGGCAGAGATGCAGAATGGAGTATGCAGTGAGGTTTTCCTCCTCACTTTACTGGGGAAGAAGGAGGATATTGACCAAAACTTGCAATTTTCTCAGATTATTCTTTTAAGAAGATATAACTCAAATAATCAGACCATCACATTTTCTGTAATACTTGTATGGAAATAGAAATAAATTACCTAAAAATTTAGAGGGAGTCTAAAGATAGATGTACAGACACGCTGAGATCAATGAAGCACATAAGGCTGTCACCAACTGGGATAATCTACTTTACTAGAATTTAAAAATATCTGCCAGTCAGGCAGCATGTCTATATAGCTACCAAACAATAACATTTAATATATTTGTTCAATTTTTACAATGCTCAAGTCCTTTCTTATTGATTTCCCTTGAGAGATCAGCAGAGGAAAGCAGCTGCGGAATACTGGAGTGAATGATTAGTTAATGAATCAAAGTGATAACATATTACCTCTCAAATAAAAATAGTCAAATATTTTGTAGTAATTTGAAGGGCTAATAAAAATAACGTTCAAACAATTTCAAAGCAGCAATGCCAAACTTATTAAAAAACTTAGTATTGTCTTTCAGTATTTGTAAGATGTTGCTCATTCTTTTCAGTAATATTTAATGAAAAAAAAATGCTTTCAAATGCACAGTGCCAATTTAAAGATTCTGGAACACAGGCCATATGAGGAGAGGCTGAAGGAGCTGGGAATGTTCAGCCTGGAGAAGAGGAGGCTCAGGGGAGACCTCATTGCTCTCTGTAACTTCCTGAAGGGAGATTGTAGAGAGCTGGGGGTCGGCCTCTTCTCTCGTGTCATTAGTGATAGGACCAGGGGGAATGGCTTCAAGCTACGGCAGGGGAGATTCAGGCTGGACATGAGGAAGTATTACTTTTCAGAAAGGGTGGTCAGGCACTGGAATGGACTGCCCAGGGAGGTGGTGGAGTCACCGAGCCTGGGGGTGTTCAAGGAAAGGCTGGATGTTGTGTTGAGGGACATGGTTTAGTGGGAGCTATTGGGAATAGGTGAACGGTTGGACTGGGTGATCTTTTAGGTCTTTTCCAACCTTGGTGATTCTATGATTCTATGAAAGATGAGATTTAAAACTACTATTCATCAGTTAAATACTACTATTCATTTGAGAGTATCTATTCTATTTTCTTTATAACTATTTTTGTAGATAAACTATATTTTTGAACTTTACAAGTTAGGCCACAACAAAATAAGTTACATCACTTTTAAGCTTGATGTCAGGTCTTATTAAAAGCAATAAATTAGTAATTATTTTGGTTAATTAATTTTTTTAAAAGCATGAGAGAAAGCAAATGTTTAAACCCTTTTAATCCACTGTAATGGAGGGGAGTATACCTTCATACTTCAGCCCACCTCCCTTGCTGAGACAATCAAATGTTTTCTGGATGGGTTTCATAGCTAATTTTCTCCATCGATGCTAGAAAATTAAAAGGCAGATTGCATTTGTTTTGGGTAATACTGTAAGCAAAAGAAAAGGGAGACACAATTCACAGTATATGATGGCACTGTCAGATGGGAGTAACCAAAAAGACTTCAGATGTCTGAAACAGTGTTCATAGAACGCCTTGGGTTGGGAGGGAACTTAAGGATCATCTAGTTGCAATCCCCCTGTCACGGGCAGGGTTGCCACCCACTGGATCAGGTGAAATCAGTTTAATTTTAATCTACAAGGAGTTGTAAATTTGCAGTTGTAGTACTCCTCTCATTACATCACAACCACTCATCTCATATGTCTTCTACATCAAATCAGGATACCAGACTCTTAACAAGCTCAGTTAAACGATGACAATTTTAGGAACATAAAAGCAGTGTTGCACAGGATTAAAATACAAAGAGTTAAGAGAGATTATACAGAGGTCTTTATCATGCTTTTTTTTTTCTTAATAGACAAGAAATACTGTGTTGATGTCAGTGAAGATTAACTTCAACCAAATACTACTGCTTTCTACCTATTTCCACATAGCATTCTTCTTTCTGTGCAATGTTAGGCAGAACCAGAAAATTAATAGTTCACTTTTGTACTTCTGGACTGCATACCTCTGCTTTCTACAGACTTTCTTATCTAGCTGCCTATACCAAATAGACAGATACTGCAGTGTGGAACAGTCATTAAAATACATCACACTGTTTTGATGATGCCTTTATTGTGGCTAACTTACCAGTTCATCAAAAACTCACTGTGACCTCCAACATAGTAATAATAAATCACAGAACTACACAGTTTGCATTCACTGTATACTTTTTTTAACGGCTGAATTATTCTTGCTCACCTCTTTGCTAGTTTATAACAAGTTTTTGTGGTATATATGTACTTATTTATACATGTATACACATACACAGGCTTAAATATGAGCATTTTATTCAATTAATCTCACATCTTCACTTTAAAAAAAAAAAAAAAACAACTTCCTAATCTCTTTTGAATAAAAGAAAATAAATGTAATTCTATGTAGTGCTATGCTGCTCGGGGGTTTTGTGTCACATCTGTTTTACAGACAGGACAGTTTAAGCTGTCATTTCATCACTCTTCAAGTTCAACTGGTTACTACACAAAGTCATTCAAACCAGAACAGGTCATTTTTTTTTGTTACCTTGACAAACAATTTGAAATTTTATCACTGTACAATCTGCATATTCCTAACTCCATCATCAAAGATATTCTGTTAAAACAAGCATGCTCACATGGAGCATTGAAACTGTTGGAGAGTGGCCGGAGGAGGGCCACAAAGATGATTAGAGGGATGGAGTACCTCCCCTGTGAAGACAAGCTGAGAGAGCTGGGCTTGTTCAGCTTGGAGAAAAGACCTCATTGCAGCCTTCCAGTACCTAAGGGGAGCCTACAAACAGGAGAGGAGCCAACTCCTTACAAGGGTAGATAACAGCAGGACAAGGGGAAATGGTTTTAAGTTGAAGGAGGGAAGTTATAGGCTGGATATCGGGGGAAGTTCTTTACTGATTATTTATGATTGGTGAGGTGCTGGAACAGGCTGCCCAGAGAGGTTGCAAATGCCCCATTTCCAGATGGGGCCCTGGGCAGCCTGGCCTAGCATTAAATGTGGGGGTTGGCAGCCCTGCCTGTGGCGGGGGGGTTGAAACTTGATGATCCTCGAGGTCCCTTCCAACCCAAGCCATTCTATGTTTCTATGATTCACACAATTCAAAGATACACTGACTTTTTGCATACACAGCAATCACTATGATTTACATACTCATCCACCCAGATAATTAGCAAACGTTCAAAAGTTATCTTATATTTGTAGTTTCTCAGCATACACCCATATAATATTGTTCTATTTATTCCATCTTCAGTTTGATTATGCTAAAGGGAAAAGATTGTTCACATAATCAGGAGTTCAGTGTTTGGGAAGAGTGTTTCAATTTAATACTAAACCTGGAAGATGCAGTGGTAACAAAACCAGGTGCTCTAGGCAACATAGGAGTGATACACTTCTTAAGCACAAATTAGCTTAGGTGCTCTCCCAGTTGCACACACTACAAAATTTTAATGTAGGATTTTCTTAGATGTAACAATTAAAAAGCATAGGAGGCTGTAGAAATAAAAATTTAGATCAGAGGCATGCACATGATTTAAAGAAAAATTGCATCAGAAATGGCAAAAGGGTCAAAAATATTACATCTTTCTACATAATTTTTGAAAACAGGATTTTGAAAACATTTTGAAACTGAAATAAGAATGTCAATATTGGTTCAATTAAGTGGCTCCGGTACAAAGATTTAAAGAAACAGAAAGATGTTGCAAGATTGGTTCTTCAATCAATAACAGCTGAATTTTCCATTTAAATATCTATGTAATAAGGAGTAAATCTAACTAGCCACTTGATGCATAACTTAATTAACCCATGCAATAAGTTACAGAACAAGATCCAAGAGGTTACTTAATAGTTTCAGTAATTTCAGTGATGACACTTCTGAAACTTCTGTCAATTAACAGCTCAAAACCAAAGTTAATGGCTCAAGGTAAAGTCAAGAAGACAAGTTCCTGCTGCCAGTACTTGAATGAAAACAAATAATTCACCATAGTGCCTTTGTTTTACACAATTGTAACTGGGAATTTATTTGATAATTCAAGGTTTGCCTTTATATTAATGGTTCCTAGTCATTCATTTTGTTTTCCCCATTCCTGATTCTAAAATGCTTCAATTTTTTTCCTCATCAGATCTCTCTTCTTACTTTATAACTCTACGTCTCCTCCCATGTGATTCACTCTAGCATTAAGAAATGAGAATTGGTTAAGACACATGCTGACCTTTCAATGACATGACAACGCAGAACTTCACTCAATGCCTACCAGTTACTTTTTCCCAGGTCTATATAAAATAACTATCTGCCATCATACTCAGCAACTTCTTGTTAAAATAAATCAGATGCTTTGAAGTATCTGAGATATTGAGATATCCACTTACAGTATTTATTTTGTCATTATTAAATGTAGAGCTATAAGCAGCTATAATACATTAACAATCACTCAGAGACAATTTTACAAACCTGACTACATGAAATTTATTTCTACTAACAGTTGCCATCACAGTATACTATCATTCAAGGTGTTAGATAACTACATTATTATACTGTGACTTGCAAAAGAGACTCCTAGACAACTGACAGGTAAGTTTTATTTGACCCACAGAATTCACCCAGTGGATGTTCTGGAAAAGAAGACTTCTGAGCTTTGCTGTCTTCTATATAGTGTCATGAACAGCAAGCATAAGGTTCCACAGAAAAGGAAATAGCGTATAAATCCGAAAAGTATAGCTTATATCTTCAGTTTCTCATGTAAGTTCATCTTTTCTTTAGCTCATCCATGGCAATGGAAGCCATTGTGTCAAGCTCTACCAGAAATATTTTCTTAAGGCTACCTACTGTTGCCTTCTCTGTCTTGAAACAGTTCATAGACTGAGGTTTAAAGAAGACTAGAATCTAGCTTTTGCAATGTTTTGCACTGAAAACATTAGAATTATTAAGCAACCTAATTCAAACTTCTGCGTAACCTGTATAACTTCATTCTTTCTATTACCAAATATAACCAGATCTCAGATGGTTCTAAATGTAGCTATCTATCATCCTTTAAGTGTCTATAATTAAAATACAGGGCAAGAAAACTTTGGGTAGAACATCACTATCTAATAGGTTCATCTTTCATGTTTTCAGTACACATCTAAATAGCAGTTATTTGTTTTATCATCTTTCCCACAAAACTTAAGCATATGTAGTCAACTTGAGTATGATTCACTTGAATATCTTGCTAAAGGAAAACCCGAGTCTGAAATACTGCTATGTTGGACTCTGGTAAAAGCCTTTCAACTGAAAATTTCCAACAGATGGAAGAAGATAGGTAATCTGAGACCTTTACTTTAGAAAGTTAATCTTCACAGAATACTCTTACTGAAGCAAGATCACTCAAAATGGCTTGTGCAAAGTGAAACAAGCTGCTTCGTATTTATACTGGGATCACAGTCTTCACACAAATACAATTAACAGATTATCCTCACATCTTGCTGAGATTCATACAGCCCCTAATACTTGGGTTTTATAAATGTTAATTAACTAATGCTTCTACACTGAGAGAGAACTTCTCTTTACTCTGCAGTAAGCGCAAGGATAAGACTGTCTATAGCAACAGTTAGCAATGGAGCTCACGAGTTAATAAGTGAGCTCTATAGTCTGCACAAATGCTTTCATCCTCTGGTAAGCAAGAAGTCATTTACAGCCCTAATCCACATAGGATTTATCCTTTAAATTATCTCATATTGTACAACTCTCATATTTATGGATAACCAGTAAATAATTTCAAATCTGAGAATCTATCACCATCATTTACCATGATTTCAAGAAAATATATTTTGAAGGTTGGTAGTGCTGAAAAAGAGATTAATTGTACTTCTTCTTTTCTTATTTTAAAAATAGTAAATTATTTCTTTAATGTAGAGAATAAAACATTTAGGCTTTCTTTCCTCTCCTATTCCCTTTCTACTTTCCACCCACAAATTACTCATAGGATGGTGCTATCATTAACCTCTATCATACTAACAACTGAAAACTGCTTTAGATATAACATTTAAATTCATACTACATCAGAGAAACTGACCCACTCTATTTATTTAGGCATCTAACTTGTATATAAATCAAAACAGACATTCTAAACAAAGTGTATATTTTACCTGTAGACATGTCCTTGATATCTTACAAATAAACTTTTCCTAACCTAAGTCACTCTACAGTTTTACTTAATGTGTTGGGAAATACTGATGACAGGAGTGTTTAGATCATTATTTTAATTCTGATCAGAAGTGATCTTCTGAACCAAATCTCCCAATTGTCTCCATTTACTGTGCTTGGGTTTAAATACACAGAGCAGTACTAACATAAATGAGCTAGACTCTTTTTCAGTGATATTAGATCAAAGGACTCATTTCGAAAATACATCTAATGTGCTACACTGGTTAGGCAAGAGCAATATCTAGAGAAGTGCTTGTGAAACTACAGTCTACCTGCACTGAATGAATTTCACTTCTCATCATTATAATAAACATAATAAATTGTCTCCCTAATAGAGTCCAAATAAAAGGGTAAAACCCTATGGTACTTGTAATAGAGGGAGCAATCTTGGATTTGGGAAAAGACAACATTTTCAGTAATAACAAAATCAGGAGTGTTTTAAGAAATCTTCTAACCATCAGAAACATACCAGTCATTCTGTATGCCACATATTGAGTTTTCATCATTTAAACCATGATTGTCTTCAAAGCAGTTGTAAACAGGAATGAGGTGGTGTGTGACTGTAACTTGCCTGATCAAGATAAAAAGCACTGCCATCTCGGATCTCTCGTCGCTGTTTGAGGTCTGTCTCAGTGGTGTCCCTTGATAGAGCAATATATTCCACCTCTCTCTTTGTCAGTTCCTGTGGACAACAAACTGAGGTTATTACAAAAATAAAACCACAACTCCAGTAAGTGAACTTCTAACAATAAGTCCAATGGTATAATTGCACAAAAGAGCTCCAGACAAAGCACAGTGATCTGAAATAACTTTCAGATCTAATATATCTTATTTTTAAAACGTTTACAGTGTGTTCTGCCTCAAACAAAATGGTTTGAATTTCTGCTCAATAAAGTTTTATTTTCCCCAAATCTATTCTAAAAACATAATAACCAGCAATATAGATGTTCAACTGAGCATCCATAAAGTCTTCTTTATGGCTAATTTTCTGGTTTTGGACACCAAGAAACAATCAACATCCACAAATCATGGATAGAAATCCAACTTTTCCATAAATTATTTGAAAGCTTCAATTCTGTCACTGCTCAGTAACACAGTGTGACACAGCTGCAATTATTACCTGCACATACTTTATGAATATACTGATGAACTATATTTTTCTCACCACCTCTGCCTTTAATAACACAAGTTGCAGTTTACTTCTGTAAAATTATATACTACTTCAAAAAGAAAAATCTTTAGGTTTGTTTTTTAAAAAAAATAAAAATAAAAAATTCAGGACTTCTACTTAGAAATTTCCATCTTAAAGGAAAAAAGAAAACCAAAACAAAAAATAAATGTACTTACACCTGATGCTACTTCTTTATCTGAGATATTACGCATTCGGCTAGGAAACAGATTGATGCTGAACTACCCCTAGCCCTTATCACTCATGGAAAGTTATGAGATCTCTCTTTAGAGACTTTAGATGTTTGGCAAAATAAAAAATTAATAAATGAAACAAAGTTATTAAAAAAAAAAGAAAAAAACAACAACAAAACATGAGATGTATTTCTTCTACATCTTTTCTATATCTAGCTAGCTTAAAAAGCCACTAGTTTCTCTATGATGCACGTAGGTATAATCTTGTTTTAGTATGACTAATAGGAAAAAGAACAAAAGGAAGAATACAGGAGAGTTTTCTTTAATAATTAGCCCTGTGTAGTAGCAACAGCAGACAGAAGTTCTCCAGGCGACACTGTTTCAATAAAGGGACCCCAGCAGGTAGCACCACACATGCAAAGATCAGTCCTCACACAATTGTTCCATACAGCATTGAAACAATAAGCAGCAATCTTTCTAATAAAGCTCAGGTGTATACACACTGTGGTGTAAACAAGGATACAGCCTATGTCCCATGCCTTGCTATCAGGTGTCTCCTCTTTTTAGGTTATACCAAACTCTTCTCGTCTCTTCTAAGGAATGCACTGAGCTATCAAGTAGCATATCTGGTCTATTAGAGCATGAAATCTTTTTTCTCCTTTCCAAAATTCAAAATCATACAGCTTTCCTCTGAGAGCTTTACCTCTGAGAGCCAGTCTTTGAATTCCTTTCTTTTGATTTGAAAAGAAATGGCTGATCTTCATGACAATTGTTATACACCTCCATTTGTGATTCTTCTGCACAACCAGATCTTGGGTAGAATCCATGGCAGACAAAACCCTATGCACATTTTCTTTTGGAGCAGCCACCCATCCCCCATCCTGATCATTCAAAAACACAAATGCCTTTAATGTAAAATCTTGCACACAGTGCTGCCATGGTTCACGCAGATGGATGTAGGCAAGTTCTTCCCACAATCTAAGTGTGGATCACACGCACATCTCCACTTTCTGAACACTCATGATAACTGTTCCCAAACGTTATTTAGAACACTTCTTTCCCAAACCCTTTACTTCATATCTTTTTCTATAAAAAGAAGCAAAAACGATTTGTTGTCTGTAACAGTAGGCAGATATCTTAATCTTCCAACATACATAATGCCTAGAACAAACTGTTTCTCCATTTGTGATAGCATATGGTAACATAGTCTTCCAACTTTCTTTTTCCCTGGAGTTTAGGCAGAAGAACGTATTAAAATGCCTGCACTCTTTATTCATCTAAAACAAACTGAAGTCTGGAAAGAACCTTTATGGAAAAACTTATTTACCTCCTCAAGTTGCTTGCTGTGAAATTTTACAGTAATACTTTCCTCAGTTTGGCTAGTAGAGGAATATCTAACTGATGGCTAACTGATGTCTCTTTCTCCAAGAACTTAAATCAACATACATACCAGATACTGCATGGCAATAGACCGTCGCAAGGGCCCAGGAGGTCCAATGAGAAAGACATCCTGGCCGAGAAGATCTTTCTGCATTATCCATCTTAAATGCTGTACTACAGACTGGGCCAAAGAATCTGTCACTTTGAAAGAAAAATAAAGAACACAGTAAGTCTAAAAAGTGTTAGAGATAGCTGGTCATCCATGCATTTTTTGTTCTTTTCTCAAAAACTAAAACAAAGACATAAAGATACGTTATTCTAAAGCCAGATAACAGAAAAGCAGAGAATTCTACACAATTTCTCTTAGGCTACTTACTTTATACAATAGTTTATATCTTACCCATTGCCTTTCCCTCTTTGAAAATTGCTCTTTTAAAACAAGTAAAACAAAATAAAAACAGAAAAAAGTTGATGATCTTAATTTCACACTGAGCTCATTAATGAAAAGACTTCTCAGCATCAGTTTGATATAGGAAAGACAAGTTAATTATCATTTGTAAAAGACTCATCCAGCCTACATCCCAATTCTTCTGTAAATCATGAACTTTAAATAAATAAACACTCTGCTTGTACCGCCATAAGTAGATTCATTTTCAGAATATATTTTATTTGGTACTTTCTTAAAAGCCAACTACAGTCCTGCTTATGTTTTCACACAGTAGCACACACCAACTATCACAGAAAAGCAAGACTCATAGTAACACTACATGACTTATCAATATCATGTAGCTTCCAAAATCATAATGAAAACCAAATCAAAGCAGATACATTTCCCTGTAAAGAATGCCACTGATTGTATTTAATATTTACCACATTCATTCAACTGCTGGCAGTACTGGAGCATCGTGTGCTCTGAGAGGGGGGCACCGTTCCTGCTGCCATACATCACCCACACCCCATACCTTCATGTAGCCCTCAGCACAGCACAGCCCTTCCTCAGAAATGGGCAAAAAGCATTAAATAGCACATGAGGAGAGCAAGAGCACAAGCAAGTCAGGAGGGAGGTTTATTTATGCTTGTGTGTATATGGTTGCTTTCAGAATAATGTGACAAGCCCAATGAGAGGGTTTGAAGCGAGGGCCTCGAGGGAGGTGGATGCAATGCTGGAGATGCATCCGAAGTGCAGTAAGAAAGGAGTGTGAGAAGACAAAATCCTCACATTATTAGTTGTTTATTTACCCTTTTTTTAGCATGTTTACTGGACTGAATTAGAAACTAAAATGTTAAGAAACAAGTCCTGTTTCTACTTCAGCTTTCCTGAGGCTGAAATAAGGAGAGTTCAAGGAAAGCAAGCAGTAATATCCCTCAATTCTCAGGGCTTCCAATTTGCCTTTGTATCTTTGTGTATCAGAAAGACAATTCCTTTTTGTAAAACAATAGGAACAGCAGAAAATGATCCTGCGAGATTCTAGGAAGGTGGTATAAGGGTGACTAAGGAAAACTTAATTAAAATTTTAAGTGAAGACTTAGATCTATCACTAAAGAAAACAATCAGAAATCTCCCATTTCCAGTGAAATCTGCTATAACCTCACCACTAATATGAGCAAGAGTAACATGCACACATAAATAATCATAGAATGGCCTGGGTTGAAAACTCCCCAGGGTTCGACCCCCCAGGCTGCCCACAGCCACATCCAGCCTGGCCTTGAATGCCTCCTGGGATGGAGCATCCACAACCTCCTCAGGCAGCCAGTTCCGGTGTTTCACCACCCTGTGTGTGAAAAGCTTCCTCCTAAAGCAAGCAGCCTGCAGCACCCAGTATTCCCAGGAGGTCTCTCATCCAAGTATCCATGTACTAACCAGGCCCAACCCTGCTTAGTTACTGAGATCAGATGAGCTTGGGCATCCCCAGAGTGGTGTGGTCGTGAATTAAACAAGTAACCTTTGTGTTAGGATCATCAGATTAACTGTAAACAAACATCTCAGGGATTGGTTCTGTTTTTAAACAGCTGTCATTAATGTTCCTGGGATTACTGCATATACTGCTCTCTCAAGTGTTGGTGTGGTAAGATCAAATGAATGAAGGCATACATTCCTCTTTACTGCAATACTGTTTTTATCCAAAAGCAATGCACATTACACGTACCACACACCACAGGGAAATGCAAATTGGTCCTTCACAGAGAACGTATTCATTTCTATGAGACTTTCAAGAGAAAACAAAATTCACATTAGATATAATTCTCATGAAATAAGGGCTAATGAAGCACACCAGACCCTAGCTGTCCAAATTCTGCTGCTTTAAAAGTATGCTAATTTGAAAAGCATCACACAGTGTCTTATGAAAGGTACCACTAAAATTCCAAGATACAGACAAAGATACAGACACATTCATTATAACTTCCACCTGTTGTATGAATGCACTGTGTGCATCATTAGTGCATTTCTTTAGCAACTGCTACCAAAAAAAAAAATAATAATAATAAAATAAAGGAAAAAAGGTACATTCCCTAAATTGGAGAAATAACCTTGCAAATCTTGCTGGAACACTGAATTCTTTTCACATCAAAAATCACACATTTGAAGCATCGACACAGCATGACTGCAGGCGCCTCTGGTGTATTTCACTTAACATGTGTAGCTATCTTTTTTATTTTTAGGATGGCCTCAAGAAAAAAAAAAGCAAAACCTCAGGTCAGACTTAAAAGCAGCACCATAAATAGAAACAGGATTTTAGAATGTTCAGCAGCATCTGTAAGACAAACTGTCATTTAAATGGGAACATAAGCATTTGAAATCTAACAATCTTTGGAACATGACCGCCTCCCCCTCCCATGCAAACCTTAAGGCATTTCAGGATGCTTATGTTCCTCTAATTTCCTAACTTTGCTTTTGGAGAAAGGGTCACAAAAAGACACTGTTTCATACTGATTTAAAGTTACTAGAAAGTGGTTTCATTGCTTCATCATTCAAATAACTCTTCCCACATACGGGTTACAGCTGGAGCAATTATAATGCATTTTTAAGTCACAGTCACCACACTGACCATCTGCAAACTCACTCAAAGGAAGCCCGTTATAAATAATGCTGAGAATTCAAAGAAAGTGTTCCCTTAGGTGAACTGTCATGCCAACAGCTTCCACTTTTCAGTTCCTTCTATTTTAATGTGTAATACTCGTACATCTCTCCATACAGTAACCCTACTTCAGTTTCCTTCTAAAAATCAGAAAAATATGAAATTTTCTATGCATATGAAGTCTACATTGAACAAACTGCTCTCACAGCATATCATACTTTTCAAAAGAAACTTCAGATGCAGTATATTATATTGTATATTATTTCTGTATATTAAGACTACTTTTACTGTGGTATCTGCACAGCAAACTTCTTGTGCCTACCAAAACTTGAAAAAAAAATTCTCACTATTCAAGTATTATATATTGACTTGACTCCAAGAGGCACATAATCATTTTCTGTGACATTTAGAAGACAAGGCAAATTAGCTGCAAAAGCATCAGCATGTGTAATGCAGCAGTTTTATTAATTATCCCATGAGTCAGATAACACCTAATGCAAACTGAGTTTACACAAGCTGTTCAGTGGCACTCTGCTGATTTGCACTAGTTGAGTAGCTGGCCCAATATTCTTAATCTGCAGGGTGGTGCATTGGAAGCCTCCGCCGTGTATTCTCAAAGACACCATCTGGCACATGCAGAAGAGTAGCCAGTGCTACAGTTTGCTGTTCCTGTTTATTGATGACAGCCAGAGAAAGAAATTGCCTTAGACCTCTTTTGAATATGTTGCAAGTGGGAAAACACCTAGCAGAATCTTTGCAAACGTTTTGTAAAGTGAGCAATTAAAGCAGAATGGAGAAATCCTCCAAAGAAGAAAACATTGTAGACCGATTCTGAAGCAAATGCAGCAGCCACTGCTGTTTGATCCACAAATCAGCTTTTGATAAAACCAAGATGGAAATGGATATGTTAGCCTCTGAAATTTTCCAGTTCACTCATACTTGAATTCGTGGCATATGCTACACTCATGAAGAAGTAACATTCAGTGGAGATAGCAGACTTGCTGTTGGCAAGTTGTAGTCCATCTACAGAAGAAATCCCATAAATGACAGATACCTCTTCCCACTGTTCAGATGCAAACAGACAAATAAACCAATTTCCAAGAATATCTAATCCAGATGTGGTATAAAATATATCACAGTCTCTGTATAACTCTGGTTTGGTTAATCAAACAAAAACCAGCAGGCACTTAAAACCATATAATCTGTAAGGTTGCAAAGACCTCTAAGGTCATTTAGTCCAACTGCCAACCCACCACTTCCATGCCCACTAAACCACTTACCACTTAGAAGATACCACTGTGTGTCATTCAAACAAAATGAAAAAGACTACTGCATACTCACACCTTTGTTACAGCACTTGTTTAGAGTTTGAAAATGACTCCTTTTTTTCCAGGTGAGGCAAAAATCTGTGAGAGAAAAATGATCTCCCTTTTGTATAGTTACCAAGGGTTCCTTCAGCTTTACATACCATTTGCTGCACAGCCAGTGTAGGGGTGGCAACTCTATAACAGGAAGGAGGGGGCAAAGAGAGAGGCCTTTGTCTATAGACACAAACACATCTTTAAAAAATGTTCAAAACAACTGAGCTCACCAGGACACATTTCACAGCTTTTGTGCGTTAGGGGGAAGGCAGGGCTTCTGAGCTGAAGAGGAAGGCCCTTACACGCAGACTGCTTTCAGCTGCTTTCATTTAGCAGTTTACAAGGAAAAAACTGTTGCTCTTCCAATTTTACACTGATGCACAGATCACAGAATCACAGAATCACCCGGGTTGGAAGGGACCTCAAGGATCATGTAGTTCCAACCCCCCTGCCTAGCAGGGCCACCAAACACACGCATTCAGATCAGGTTGCTCAGGACCCCGTCCAACCTGGCCTTGAACACATCCAAGGACGGGGCATCCACAACCTCCCTGGGCAGCCCGTTCCAGGGCCTAACCACTCTCCTTGTAAAGAACTTCCCCCTAACATCCAACCTAAATCTTCCCTCCTTCAACTTGGATCCATTTCCCCTAGTCCTGCTGTTGTCAGCCCTTTTGAAGAGTTTACTCCCCTCCTGGGTGTAGGTTCCCTTCAGGTATTGATAGGCTGCAATGAGGTCACCCCGCAGCCTTCTCTTCTCCAGGCTGAACAAGCCCAACTCCCTCAGCCTGTCCTCATAGGGGAGGTGCTCCAGCCCCCTGATCATCTTAGTCGCCCTCCTCTGGACCCTTTCCAAAATCTCAATGTCTTTCTTGTACTGAGGGCTCCACACCTGGACACAGTACTCCAGATGGGGCCTCACAAGAGCCGAGTAGAGAGGGACAATCACCTCCCTGTCCTTGCTGACCACCCCTCTCCTGATGGAGCCCAGGATCCCATTTGCCTTTCGAGCTGCCAGAGCGCACTGCTGGCTCATGTTCAGTCTCTCGTCCATCAGGACCCCCAGGTCCTTCTCTGCCGAGCTGCTCTCAAGGACCACTCCTCCCAGCCTGTACGGGTGCCTGGGGTTCTTCCGGCCCAAATGCAAAACCTTGCACTTTGCCGTGTTGAACCTCATTAGGTTCACCCGAGCCCAGCTCTCCAGCCTGTCGAGGTCCCTCTGAATGGCATCCCTTCCTTCCACCGTATCAACCGCACCGCTCAGCTTGGTGTCGTCAGCAAACTTGCTGAGGGTGCACTCAATTCCCTCATCGATGTCATTAATAAAGATGTTAAAGAGCACCCGTCCCAAGACAGACCCTTGGGGGACACCACTTGTTACCGGCCTCCACCTGGACATAGAGCCATTGACCACCACCCTCTGTCTGCGGCCTTTCAACCAGTTTCTTATCCATCAGGTCGTCCACCCATCAAATCCACATCCCTCCAATTTGGAGATGAGGATGTGGTGGGGGACCATGTCAAAGGCCTTGCTCAGGTCCAGGTAAATGACATCGGTCGCCTTCCCTTCGTCCACCAATGCCGTCACTCCATCATAGAAGGCCACAAGATTAGTTAGGCATGACCTTCCTTTGGTGAAGCCGTGCTGGCTGTCTTGGATCACATGCTCATTCTTTATGTGATCAAGCATGTTGTCCAGGAGGATCACGGAACCCAAAGACTTTTCAAAGACTCACAATGTGGTTGCATCACAGTCAGTTTTCATTGGAACACTATTTTTCCTCATAAACTTTTCATGGAAACAGCCTTCATTCCAACAATTTTTGTTCTTGCAGAGGTAGGGCAACAATTAGTGTATCTTTGCAGGGGCTTAAAAAGGGGGAAGTTACCTCCTTGGATTAGACTGTAAATCTATTTATCATTAATTCCTCCAAGCCGACTGCTTCACAGGAAGGGATAAGATGTACACAGATAGATCACTGACTCCATTTGAATATAAATGAGAACATAAAGTAATCATGTCAAATCAAACAGCTTTTTGGAAGGAACACTAAATGGGATTCAAGAGACTAAGATTCTCTTATTAACCTACAAATATGGAGTAAATGAAACTGTTATTAGCTGGATGTGTAACTCATAGGAAAATATATAGCCAGAGCAGTCAGATCAGCGTCCGACTGGTGGGCCATATTGTTCCTGCTTTTGAGCACAAGAGCTCTATCCAGTACAACCACATTCAAGAAATGACCAAGAAGAATGATCAAAAATCTAGAAGACATGGAAAAAGATACTGGAATTCGGACTAGAGAAAAAATGAATTACAGAATCATAAAATCACAGAGTCACCAAGGTTGGAAAAGACTTTTAAGATCATCCAGTCCGATCATCCACCTACCACCAATATTTCCTACTAAAACATGTCCCTCTCTACAACATCTAAACATTTCTTGAACACCTCCAGAGGCAGTGACTCCACCACCACCCTGGCCAGTTTGCTCCAGCATCTAATCACTCTCTCAGAGGAAAAGTATTTCCTAACATCCAACCTGAAATTCCCCTGGCACAACTTGAGACCATTCTCTCTAATCCTATTGCTAGTCACATGGGAAAAGAGGCCAACCCTCACCTCACCACAGCCTCCTTTCAGGTAGCTGACAAGAGATAAGGTCATCCCTGAGCCTTAAAATCTTGTTAAAATCTTAACAACTGTATTTCCAATATGCAAGACATAATTACAGTTAAAAAAGAAAACCAAACCAATCTGTACATCATGGTTATTATGAATCAGAAATATATCCGTAAAGATCTAAATGTGGCAAAGCTTTTTCCCCACACACACAAAATAATCATTAATTATTGGAAGAGATTGGGTCTGGAATCTACATCACTGACACATTTAAAGAACACAGAGGGTAAATATCTACCTTTATCTATAGCTAGGATTCAGCTGACTTTGCTATGAAGCACCAGGGACAGTCTTCAGCACCCAGACTCTTCCTGAAGATTTCTATGACAGTGTGCCACCCTCTGCTCCAGCCTTGGTACAAACAAAATAATGGGGATAATGATGTAAAATGCTGAGAGCCTTACAGACAAAGAAACACCACTGAAAATTCTTGGTTAGGAGATAATAGCCAAGCAACATTACAGCTGCAAGGCTACAAGAAAACTAAGTACTGAAATAATCACAAACTCTGACAGGAGACATCTTTATGCTAGGAGAAAAAGAAATGTATGACAAAAACCTTTGTTAACATGAAATCACAGTCATCTTGCAATCCAACCTGTCTCAGTAGTGTGTTGCATTCGGTAAACTTGTGGATTTGATGTAAACTAAAAAGAAGGAACACACGTTCCAGCACAAATCTGAACCCTCTTTGAGCAAGAACTGAATGCACACACTTGTTCTCCTCTTCTGCAAATGGTGCATACCATTCCAGGACAAGAACACAGAGGCATCTTACTGTTAAGGCAATACTGATTAATAAGAAAAAGAAGCTGCTGACACAACTGATCCCACTACACAAAAATAGCTCTGATTTCCCCAACATTAGAAGAATTCCCTTTCAACAACATAATTTCATTTAGTGCTACATTTAGCTTTCCTTCTCTATTTCATCCTCATATGTCTCAACCAGTCTAACTAACAACCTATACGACTTAACAGAGACACACTGAACCCCAGAGGTATATATGCATTTCACTACTGAGGGAAGGGTGGCATAAAACCACAAAGTGTTTGAAACTAACTTTTCCAAATGCAACAGTTACCTGTAATAGGAATATAGGCAAATTCCCAAATGCATTTGCACCTTCACACAGCAGCACCTACGTGGCATGACCACTGAACATCACATTTCCTGCCTTAATGAGGATTCTCTGTCATTATACAAAGCCTACATCAGGAAATTTTTGGTCAAGATTAATAAACACGAAGTAACACAAAAAGCCACACAAAGTTTCTCCAAAGCATAATTACAGATAAGATCACACTTTTCAGGCATGGTGGGATTTTAAAAATGTAGGTTTTGTTTTTGCTGATAAAAGAACAAGCAGTGCAAAACTAAGTGCCTGCCTTCTAGAACGTGTCAGACAGAAACCCCATTAACAAAATTCCCTTGCGTATGACTCATTTTTACTTGTCACTTAGAAAAATTTAAAACAATTCAGATTTTATGTACCTTTAATTATCATCTTCCAAGAAAAAGCCATTTGCCAACAACAGCAAAACTGTATTTTATATTAGCACACAAAATGGAGTGCTACATAGCGAGGTTGCAACGTACCTAGCAAAAAGCCAAAAAGCCAAACATCAAATCAGAAGGCAACCAGCAGCACACATCCTGTGTGTTTCAGCAAAATGTAATGACATTCAAAGAAAGACTTAAAATTTGATCAGTTTAATGTAGTATTAGAAAGAATGGAGTTACCTGGTATTAATTAAAGATAAAATGACAAAGCCAAGATTTTGTAGGTACTTAATACGTTTACATTCTTTATTGTATTATAATTTTTCCTCAAGGTTCCTAAGGCTATTTTTAAGCCTAGAATAATAATGTAGAGTTGAGAATAAGTTGTAACATCCTTAAAATTTTCTGTACATTATAGATATGCACTTCCAACATTAGTGCATTTTACCATGGTTGTTATCTGGCAGAATAACAAGACCATTCTATCCTATATAGATGGTAAGCTAGAAAACTGCATTATTTGCAGTGCTAGTAAATGAACTGTCACTGCTTTAATTCCCTCCTCTTAGCTCTTACTCCACTGCAAACATCACAATGGTGAAGTGACTCCAGACCTTTTTAAAACCCAGTGAACTGGGTGATCAAACTATTTCTAGTCTTAGCTTAAAGGAAATGTGGTGAGAAACTCGAACAATTCAAATGCAGTATCAGTCCCTATAGCAAAATTTTAAAAGATATGGCATCTAAGCTTACAGATGAGTGTAAGCATGCAACTACATTCATATATTTTACACCAAATATCTACAGCACAGTCTTTCATACCACAAAATAAAAACTCTCTTAGGGACAAATACACTCAGTAAGTGATGCCTCACAACAAAGATATAATTGACGTGGAGCCAATATAATCAACTTAATTTCAGTAAGGGAATATAACCTTGTTCTCCGTGGTGATATAACCACAGAACTTAAAAATCATGGCATAAAAATTTCCTACATTAGGACTACATGAAAAAATATGTATTCAAGTATTTGAGAGAGATTTTCTGCTATAAGCACATGAATATTCTACCTTATTTAATTATAATTAATTTACTATTCGAATTCACAAGCAAAATCATGTACCTTAAATAACCCTTCTGTTCAGTAAATGAATACTAATGAACAGCAGTATCTCAAGCATGCCAGTTACGATCATTCAAAAAGAGAAGCAACTAATAAGATATAATAATATGTAATTATTAGCAATGTAATAATTGTTAGTAAATTTTACTTTTGGTTGTAGAATCAGATTCTAGCTAAGATCCCACAGCTCTTTACAGTTCCACTGTAATACCTGCTTTCACTAGTTTTCAGCTTCTTCTTCCCTTAAAATCACTAACTAAAACAACATTCTTCTTTGATTGTATCAAGCATTTTCATTCTCTCTCACCTCTCATCAGTCCAAAGACCTGAAAGACATTCTGTTGTTGCAACAGAGTTAACATAAATGTTGCTGAAAAGTGCTTATGTACCAAAACTTGTAATAGTGTCTGCCACAGTTAGGAGAAGTGGAAGGTATGGAGGCATTGTTAAAATTAATGCTTTTGGTACAGCACAGAAAACAAGAAAATAAATCCGTCTACAAGAAACTTCAATAAGTGAAACTGATCGCATTAGTCATGGATACAGATAACTAATGCATCTCATGATCAAATGAGAAAGCACAGGAAAAAGTGAAACACAAAAATCCATCCTCTAAGAAGCTACGTAAAGAAATAACACAGAGCAGCATTTCTCAACTGCCTGGCCGCGTTCCCAGAGAGCTCACAAGGTGTGGGAAGCTCTGTTACACTCAGAAACGGGAATCCTTTCTCAACGGGCAACCCCATAACAGCAAGTATTGACACGTGGCATAGGATAGCTTTGGTAACTTCCATCACCTTGAAGAAAGGTGTCGCAGTGTCATGCTTAATGGGGCACAGGAACTGAGCAGTCCATAATCCAGATGCCGAGCATCAGCCTGGCATACCTACCTGCTGGGAGACCTCAAAACTAATCGCTGGCCGAAAGCAGATAAAATCTCCCTTTCTCTGTTCCTGCTACATTTCTTGAAGGACAAACAGATCAATGCATGTTAATTTTTTATGCATCTAACGTTTATATTAAATGCAAAGGAGTTGCAGAAATGTTTTATATCACAGAAGAAAGGTTGCATTTCAAAAAAGAGGAGGGTTAAGAAACTTAGCTAAATATGGCAACTGTAACAGAGGTCTACTATCCCACAGTTACTAAAAATAAGGAAGGCCTGACAAACCCAAATACTATTACCTAAGAATGCTACAATATAAACCTTCACACAGCAGTTTCTGCCTTTTCCAATACTGGATGCCTGTAACACACTTGGTGAGCATCTCTCACAGCAGTTATCTGCCATTCTGCCAGCTATACAGTGGCTAGTTTACTCTTGGTATTAATGACACCACCTCTGTAAACCAAAAAGAACCACAGAATCGTAACCGATTAAGGTTGGAAAAGAACTCAAAGATCACCTAGTCCAACCTAGGTGATGGTGATGGTCACCTAGTGACCACCATTCCCACTAAACCATGTCCCTCAGTGCTGTATCTACATGCTTCTTAAAAACTTCCAGGGATGGTGACTTCACCACCTTCCTGAGCAGCCAATCTTCAGCACTCTCTGGGTCTGGGCCTCCAGACAGTTTTCTACCCAGGTAAGAGTACAGTTGTCCAAGCCATGAGCTGCCAGCTTCTCCAGGGGAATAGTATGGGAGACAGAGTCAAAGGCTTTACTGAAGTCTATGTAGACAATCATAGAAGATCAGGTTGGCTAAGCAGGATCTGCCTTTCATGAACTCATGCTGGCTGGGCCTCACCTCCTGGCTGCACATGCCATGTGATTGCACTCAAGATGATCTGCTCCATGACTGCCCCCAATACTGAGATCAGGGTAACAGGTCTGTAGTTCCTCCAATTCTCTTTGTGATCCCTCCAGTCTCAAAATAACTTCTCATTCCACCCAAATAAATCTGCAGTTTTCTTGGTGTCTTCTTCAAAAATGTCATGGAAAGCAAATTCACTGGAAGTGAATGGCTACACTCATATTCCAGCTGTAGGACCTTGCAAGTCTAGGGAGGACAGTGACAGGGAGTTCTCAATGCATGGCCATGTCTAAGCATAGCCTAAGGACTACATACCCTTTTAGAACAGCATGTGTGTTTGGTTTTAATCTGAAATTTTGTCTGTGTGGAAAAATCAGGTGGTTTTTGTTGTTGTTGTTTTCTTTCTTTGTTTGTTTGTTTTTAAGTTTTGGATATCCAGTAGCCTTTACGGCTATGTGGAAGCACTGAACAAGTAGCAAGTGACCATTCTAGATCCACAGGAAAGAATTGGCCTGAACTGCCCTAGGAAATGCCACAACAAAACTGTGATTTCCTTGCTGATCCAAAAGGAAAAGTTGGGAAGCACGTAGCCTCAATAAAAAGGAGGAAATGCAGGAAATATGGGTGGCTACAAATGTGTGGCATTTTTAATAAGGTACCAAAACGTAATGTGAACTAATTGCATATATATATATGCACACTGTTAATCTGCAGAGTTGCCAGTGACTTTGCTAAGTATTTGATAGTACTTTTAATCATTGTGCAATTGATTTCTCATTAACTTGATGAATTTTGAAAGTCTGCTTACAACAATAATATGATAACCTAGAAATAGTAAATAGCACAGTAGAAAAACCTCACACATTCACCATATAGTAGAAAACTTCTAGGACATACTGCAACTGAATGATAAACAGGTACAGCTCTATGATCAAACAATTTGAGCTTCATGAAAAGTAATTAATGAAGCAGTCAAAATATGTAAACATACACGAATCCCTGTACCTTCCCATATATTATAGTGACAAGATACGGTCAAAGTTAGGACATTCCAGTATAATCTTCTGAACCTGATGTATCTTAAAAAGCTCAGTAAAGAGAGCCTTCCCCAGCGTACATTATTTTTCAAACCACATTTCTTAAATAATTTCAGTAAAATCAGTAGAGCGACTAGAGGAAGTAAAGTTTTCAGAACAAAACCTCAACGTCAATTCACAAGGAAAGCAGATCCTTACTGTAGTTCTGTGGAACAAGTTCTGGGTTCTTCGGTGTTTTGAGTTTAAAGGACACATCTCCAATAGTGACAGTATCACCTGAAAAAAAAGAGAAAAGAGTCTTTTAGTTCCTGTATACTTTTGTTGTGTAGAATATGCTCATATTAAGTTTACATCACAGGCCTGCAGTGGTAATTGAGAGCTATTAGTTTACCAGTCAGGCTCTGATGCTTTTCAGTAGGTCAGTTATCAGCTAAATTTATATCCAATAAATATTCCTCACCTTCTTCCTTCCACAGCTAACTTTGTTGGGAGCTATGGAAGTAAAGCTCACTATAGAACCCTGTTCCAGATACACTGCTTGTTTCTTCAAATGAAATCCTTAGCTTGTTTGTCTGCAGAAACAGCAGTGAGAAATACTGGTAGGTAGACCATGCAGGAAGGGCCACATCACTCCCATTTATAGGGATAATGACTTCCTCATTTTCAGGTAGCCTGAAATGGAGTCTCTTGGAGGTACAAAACTTTATACTCATGCCAATGCTCTCTACCTGCACTCCCCAGCTTGCAGCTGAAGAATTTGCTACCTTTTCAAGGTTAGAGAAGTCTTGCACATTTCTTGCTCTGGATTTCAGTAAAACTAAAGCACCTGCCATGTAATTTACTAGTTAATTCCTAGGGCCTGTCTTGTCTGTCCTTCTGCACTGGCAAGCTTGAGTTAAATTGCAGGGCATGCCCTGTGTACTTTCTCACTGAAATCAGAACTGAAATCTAGCTTGAGCCAGGAAATGGGTAAGCCAAAACCTGTGAGGCCAAGAGAACAAGCTGCAGACTGCTAACAAACTCAAAGGGGAATTTTTCCTGTGACCATGCTAAAAAAAACAAATTCAGAAGTATAAAGACCACAAAGCTAAGTAAAATGTTGTTTTTGCCATTATAGTTGCTGAAGATCACATCACCTTCGCTGCTTAACAGTGTGTAGATGGAGAGGATTGCAATGACTGCCCCATGGTGCAGCATTCTGATTACACCACCTTTCCATGAACTGGGGCCAACCATTTTAGAACCATTTATGCTTGTGTTTGTTTGAGAAATGAGATACAGAAAAGACGCAGCTCATGAACGAGATCTAACTCCAAAAACTGTTTTATTGGTGATAGCAACCAGGGGGATGCGTAAGGGATAAATAAGTTCAGAAGGCTGATGTTGGAATTGGAAAGGGGAATACTGAAGAGGAAGTTTGTCCAAACTGACAAAGGCAATCAAAATGGCTCCCACACATACAGCAGCTCTCCTTTTGTATTTTGCACTCCAATGTGGCCTATTACTGGCACACCCAGATGTAACTGCAGATCTCACAGCACTGAGAATTCACAAATTCTGACGTTATTCAAATGAACCATAGGAAATGCTACACATTTAGAACTGGATTCACAGCAGCCAGTGAGGAATCACCTGCAGCAATAACCAGGAGGCAATGATGAAAGGATTACAGATCATTTCCTTTCAAATTGAAACGCTTACCAATGCCCTGAGCCTGGGATTCCCAGCCTCACATATATGCCCACTCTTGGGCCTTCATGTTCCTCCTGAAGCACAAATAATCACCCCAAAACGTTTTTCCTTAAAATATCAGCAGATGACATATGATGATGGTTGCTCTTACATTTTATGCAACAATACAGCACTTAAATGGCTTTCCAGAAAGTGGGAGACAACAGCAATACTGCTATTTAGAAGGTGGCCAAGGGTTCATTCCTGGTCCCGAGCCCAAGTGTCACCAAGCCGCTCCCACTCTCCCTGCCTAGAGCTGAGCACCCTTCTCTTCCAGACTCACGCAGGAACCAGGAAGCGCAATGGTCCAAAACAGCAGGGGCTAAGCTAACTATTAAGCAGCAGTCCAAGGCTTCAGAACATCTCCTGGCTCTCCCTGAACTGCAGGACTGGTATTTGCACTCTGCAAATCAGAGTACTATGCCCTCTTCAGCGTGACGTGTTCAGTCACTCCAAAAGTCCAGCAACAGGTCAGGGGTTTTGTGCCTGTTGTGAGAACTGTTACGTATTTTTAAAGAGCTGACAAATGAAAAACAACCACTTACAGAAATAAGACACTGCAGGCTTTGAAGCTCCCAGGACTTTTCTGTCTTCTCTAAGATTAAAACTAGAAAAACTGTTTTACTGCACAGCCGTTGTCTCCTGTTCCCTTTCCTCTGCAGTAGCTCCAACCACTCCTTCTCACTGGGAAACAGCTAAAGGATTTACCAAAATGCCTCCAAGTTTACAAAAACATCCTGCAGGCCCACTGCTTCCTGCAAAAATTGACACCTCTCTCATTAGCTCAGCTAGGAAGAATTTGATCATTCTAAAAAGAGCAGGTTGCCTGATATATCGTTAGGAAACCACTGCCAGGGTTTTTTTCTTCTTCTCACCGTTCATCAGCCAACATGCAAAGAGACAGGAGTACATGACTAATGAGCTTCTAGCTGAAATCACCTCAGCTCAAGTTGTAAATACTCTTCCATACATATACAGTCTTCCAAAACGTAGCAGGGACAAGATGCCAGATGCTGAGACAACAAAGTGTCAGACTTCTTTAGCACGTTGGAATGATGATATCATCTACATAGGAATGCTTTAATTACCTGTTTTATTGGCACTGAAAACCTCAGTTGATTTTCCAGAATCTAAAATTAAGAATAAATAAATAAATAGATAAATAAAAAGTAAATTAATTTGCTCTAGGTAAAAAACAGAGAATGCATCTCTTCTGGCAGAATTTACTTCAGACCCTAAGATGCTAACAACTGATCTTACCATTTCCAAAAATTCAACAAGTATTCCAGCCGTAAATGGACCCTGCAAAGTAAGGTAGGAGGGAACTACATGAAAGCAGTGGAGAGAGCTAAGCACACCAAATCCCTAACACAAGCTAAATACATTTGTCTTTTAGGTTTTGTCGCTGCCTGGAGACAAACACTGCCTCAAACTCCCATCTGTCCACAAAGCAAAAATATTAGCCATGTTTAATAGAAGTACAAGCAATATCAAACCAAAACAGCACTGTCTGTTTTCCTAGCTAAATGAGCACAAGAGGGATTAGTACGTTAATCTTATCACACACTTCCACCTGGGCTATATTTTCTTGTCTAATTCGTTTCTCCTACATTCATTTAAAATCTCATGTTTGGTTATGCCATTTCCACTGCATTTCCAAACTCTCTGAGCAGAGTTGTCAGCCCAGATAGGCTCTCTCCAACATTACACCAGCTGGCAAGGAACTGACAACAGCCTGCCTGGTAGAAATGTGGTGTTAAATCAGCTGGGCTTGTCATTTGAGAACATGAATCCCGAACAATTTTTCTCCATTGCAAATTATAGAATACTCTATATATACTTCAGTTCACGAGCTACTGCTGTACTACCATGCACAAAAGCTACAGAGGTGAAGAGGTGGAGATGTGCCCTGGCTTCTTATCTCTCACATAGAAAATAGCAATCTTAGCTATCACGGTCTTCAGGGAAAACAGTAGGATACAGTCAGTGCCTGATGTACAAAGAGATATGCCAGCTAACATAAAGCAGTTGCCAAATAAGCCAGAATCTAAAGGTAAGTGGGACATCCCATTCAAGGACTGGTCAATATACAGTGGCAGCAGGCAGAGCCCCATGCGATACGGGTCAGAAATTCAGGGCACATAAATACAGTGACCCAATAATAGGAACTGCAAGAGACTCTCTGAAAAAGTTATGAAAACAGCCTCAATACATGCAGTGAACTCTTCCTAGAACATACTGCTTGGACAGATCTGACTTGCTGTGAGGCAGGAGTTAACATGCATATCCAGCTAGCCAGTAACCACAACGCACTGATTATGATGCATCTTTTCTCCAGAGCCACAGTGTAGATAATAATATACACATCTGCTTTTTCCCATAAAAAAAAGACAAGAGCTCTTCAGGTGAGCAGGCCTATGTCTTCCACAGTCTACTGAGGGCTTCTAAAGGGAAGGGTAGCAGCTCTTGCTCCAAGCCCTGCCATGCAGCTGGAGGCTGGCCAAGTGCTTTGGTAGAGCACCACTGATGAATGCCCTGTGCTTTTTATCCTCCCTGGCTCCTCCTATTGACTGCAGCCAGGCACAGAAAAGCAGAATCACAAAATCGTTGAACACCCCATATTGGAAAGGATCCGAAAAGATCACTGAGTCCAACTCCTGGCTTCACCCAAAATTCTTTATCTGAGAGCACTGCCCAGATGCTCCTTGAACGCCAGCAGCTCGGGGCCATGCCCACTGCCCTGGGCAGGCTGTTCCATGCCCACCACCCTCTAGTAAAGAACCTTTCCTTAAAGCCCAACCTGACCCTCCCCTGACACAGCTCCATGCTGTTCCCTCAGGCCCTGTTGCTGTCATGGAGAGCAGAGCTCAGTGTTGCCCCTCTGCTCCCTGTAAGGAGCTGCAGCTGCCATCAGGCCTCCCCTCAGCCTCCTCCACACTGAATAAACCAAGAACATCCACATCTCCTCATATGTCCTACGTTGTAGACCCTTCACTATACTTGTTGCCCTCCTTCAGACACTAACAGTTTTATGTGCTTCTTATGGCACCCAGATGCACCCGGTGCTGCAGGTGACGCCGCACAGCACAGAGCAGAACGGACAATCCCTCCCCTCACCCTATGGCAATGCTGGACCTGCTGCACCTCAGGGCATGGTTGGCCCTTTTGGCTTCCAAGGCCAAAGTTCTGGTCAAAAAGCACTTAAATGGTAACACTAGCTTCAACTAGTATCAACTATCCTTCTTCTCCTCTTCTCCTCCCAAGACAAGGAACATTCTCTACTCGTACTGTCTTTTTCTATCTGGTGAGAAGAAAAAGATATTGTTGTTTAATTGAAACTATTTACAGCGACACTGGCCATAATTGAAGAGAGACTGATTACATCTCAATTACTATTTAATAATAAGATAGAAAATAATAAATAGCCCTTTCAAATCACAGAATCACAGAAGCAACAAGGTTGGAAAAGACCTACAAGATCATCCAGTCCAACCATTCACCCATCACCAACAGTTCTCACTAAGCCATGTCCCTCAACACAAAATCCAAACGTTCCTTGAACACCTCCAGGGTCGGTGACTCCACCACCTCCCTGGGCAGCCCATTCCAGTGCCTGGCCACTCTTTCAGAGAAGTAGTATTTCCTAATGTCCAGCCTGAATCTCCCCTGGCACAGCTTGAAGCCATTCCCTCTGGTCCTATCACCAGTTACATGAGAGAAGAGGCCGACCCCCAGCTCACTACAACCTCCCTTCAGGAAGTTACAGAGAGCAATGAGGTCTCCCCTGAGCCTCCTCTTCTCCAGGCTGAACATTCCCAGCTCCTTCAGCCACTCCTCATAAGCCCTGTGCTCCAGACCCCTCACCAGCTTTGCTGCCCTTCTTTGAACCCGCTCCAGGGCCTCAATGTCTTTCTTGCAGTGAGGGGCCCAAAACTGAACACAGCACTCGAGGTGCGGCCTCACCAGAGCTGAGTACAGGGGAAATATATTCATGTATTAAATAAAGAAACTCACAGCAAATGAGAACGCCCTACATAGTTGTACACATGTATTTAGACTTTGGATAAGAATTCTGCACAAAACAGTTCCAATCTCTTGGGAAATCCTTTCTGTAATCAAGGTTTTTACAAGATGCTACAACAAAGCTTGAGGAATGCTGAGCTTTTAGACAGCTAAGACGACTGCCTTTTGGCCTCTTTAGTCCTGAACATATGTGAGATTACCACAGTCCAACAGCAGTCTTAACGTATTACACATTCACTTGTATGCAGACCATTCATCTGGACTCAAAAGCCAAAAACAGCAAAAGCACATTAAAACCGTGAAGGTGCTAAGCTCCACTAACATTAATTTTTGTGGGATTAGATCACATCTGTTAGAATGAAACAGTTTGATTTCTAAATTATATTCAACTGCGTATTTCCAGGTTTTAATTTCAATACATTATGAAGGAAAAAAAGAAAAAAAAAGAAAAGAAAAAGGCTTTCATCTGACATTTATCCAGCACCTGAGCACATGGGTGGCCCATCCTCGAAGTGCCAACTTTTTTCTTTATGAAACAGAAATTAAGCTTTCAAATTCTTTTTCCCCAACTTCCGTGAATACATTATTCAGCTTTTAAAACGCCTAATGCTACGATGCTCTCACATACCTGAAATACAAATTTCAGAATATATCTTAGTAACTTGCTTACTGTATCAGAAAAATGCTAACCTAAATGCTAAAATCAATTACCAAGCAATCTTTGAAATACTGGCTGGAAGGCACTCTGAATATAATCTTCTCCAGCTTCCTGCCCAACTTCAGCTTATAACCAAGGCTAGATCACATTATCCAAGGCCCTGTCTTGGTCTCAGAAACCTTCAAGGATGGAGATTCCACAGTCTCTCCACTTAGCCTCTTACCCTGCTGCACTACTCTACTAGCAAAAAGGTTTGTTCTGCTGTTCAGCTTGAACCTTATAAGCCTCAATTTGTAAGCAAAGCCTCTTGCTATATTATTTGCCACTATTAGGTAGTTAGACTTCATCTTTGTAACCCTAACTGCAAGTTGCAAGCAGACTTCTCCTCTTTTCCTCTCCCTTCCTTGCAAGACTATCAAACCTAGCTCCCTCAACTTCTACTCACCATCTGGTGCTCTAGGTCCCTAATAGTTTTGATAGCCCTGAAACAGACTTCAGTTTCTCAGTATTGCCCTAGAAAGGGAACTCACAACTGGACACAGCATTCCAGGTGGAACCTCTGTAGAGCATTATGGAGATGAGCCCACCCTTGCTCCTCCTGATCTAGCCAAGCCTGTCGTTTGCTTTATGCTATGAGGGTAATGTTGGCTCACATTCAACCGCACATCCACCACAACCCTTCAATCTTTTCAGCAAAGCTGATCCTCAGCCAAACCCTTCCCAGCCTGTAGTGCTATAACACAGTAAAACTGAAGTAGAACTGGCAGAACTTCACACTACTCCTTGAACTTTTGGAGGTTTCTCTGGACCCAAACCTCAAGTTTAAGGCCTTTCCGGACTTAAGACCTGCAGTTTACAGAACACAGTGATTTCATCCCTACATAGCACATGGTACTTCCTACAGTCCCTTTTTTCATTTCTGTATGCTCCTTCTTCATGTTTTAGTTCATTGTGAGGTTTTCCGCTTGACCAACCAGGCCTCTCACTGAAACACCAAATAAGTGTTTCCTATTTGGGATATATCCTACACCACGGGATTATTTGTTTGTGAGCTGCCTTTAAGTTTTCTTTAAAAATGGTCCCCCTCTCCTGGGCATTTGGCTGTTATCAAAGGATTTTACCTGCAGGTCTTCTGAAAAAGCAGAAGTCTGCGCTCTCCAAGCTTAGAATCTGAATTCTGCTGCTCACCTTCCCCAGCCTTGCTCCAGCTTCTGAGCTCAGTCATTTTATGGCCCCAGAGATACAGGCTACCATCTATAACCAAATCAGTCAGTTCTCCTCTACTTGTGAGCAGCAGACAAAATGTTACCCTTGGCTAGGCTCTCTGGCATATATGCTGCAAAACTGTTACCAGCACTGTCTAGAAATTACTAAAAACTCATGCAAATACCAGACTGCCCTCCCAGCAGATGTCTGGATGGTTGAAATCCCCCCCTAGTGTGAGGGCCCTGGAATGGGAAGCTTCTGCTAGCTCTCTGAACAGCAGCTCACAACATTTTAAAACCTTACGAAGATTCTTAAAGTACAATTTGCTCAGTTCAGAAAAGCCAGGCTATCAAACTAATCTAAACAGAGCACAGATATCAAGTAAAATGTCAATAATGTGTTTCAATTAAAAAGAAACTATGGCTTAAAATAAATAGTGAGTTGTTTTGAAAAGTTCTTAGATACTGAGAAGATAATAGCGCAGACGAAACAGCCTTTAAAATTCACTGTGGCATTTCCTGTGCAACCATTCTGAGTTTGTTAAGCAGGTTTGACTTAGGCCTCATCAATTACAATGGGCATCAACAGGTGCCTTGACTGTAACAGTTGCTAAACAGGAAAGCTTAAATTTTGAACGCCTGCCACACAGAAAAACTTGGAAGCTATTTACTGACATTTACTCATTGGAGCAACTGTGAAACCCTACTGAAGACCACAAATACTCAGAAACTTATCTGCCTGGCAGCTCATCCCCTTCTTCCAGCTGTATCTGTGAGTCTAATAAAAGACATCAGGTTTTTTGCCACCTTCCTTTCTTAAATGTTAGAATAATTTTACATAACTCGGGCATAACTCCATACACTTCCAGGGGCAGTTGGCTTTAAAAGTTCCCATCTACTTTTTCTGCCTTCTCAGCTGCACTGATGCAACAAGCATAAGGCCTTGCAGTAAATTAGATCACTGGAGTAATTGCAGCCATCACAAAGTCCATAAATACAATTAAGGATGCAACCAACAACAGCATGAACACTGTCTTTCAGATTTCTCTCAAACTTTACCACTGAATAGCTCTAGCAGTTCTTCTGTGGCCTTCTGTGCACCAGCAAGACAAATCTGCTTTATAAAGGCAGAGTTAAAATTGCTGAGCATGACTCTTTCACATAAAACAGGACAAAACAGACAACAGTTCCTCCCTTACGCTTAAAAACTACCATCACAGAGAGTAAATCAGATCTGGCAGGGATGTCAGATCCAAATTACTGCACACTCTACAATTTGCTCTTTGCCTGACTGTTAACAGCTTCCAGCCCTTACAGAAATAGTTTCCTTTTCAGTAGCAAAGAGACATGCAACATCAAGTCTTGCTATTAGTGCAGCCCCACAGAAATATCAGAAATCCATATTGCATACATAAGTTCAGATCAGCTCTTCAGATCTCAGTAACTCCAGAGGAGCAGCAGGGCCTGTAAGATGACAGGCAAGCATATTTAAAATAAGATTTAAAAAATAAAAATTAAGAAAAAAAAAAAAACCAGAAAATTAAGAATAAATAGGATCAGCACCTGAGAGAGCAAATAATCCTGATATCATCCATTTTCCTGTCTCTAACAGCTATGAGATTGTCTGGAGTTTCGAAGCAAGAGATTTAAATCTTCCTACCAAAACTACTACCACTATTAAATGTAATGGGGAATATTTTCATTATTCATACAGCATGCTCACATCCAGTTATATCCCATAACACTGAATTTTAGGAAGTGCTTTCAGTAATTCTGCTATTGACGCACTTCCATTTCACTGAACTTCTTGCTCACCAAGTCAGTCACCACAACTGACCTATCATCATCAGGCACTTGTTTCACAAACTGTTACTTTGTTCCTTTTCATTCCTGTTTTTAAAAATAAATCACCCCAGCTTTCTTTCTGTATTTTTTAAAAGTTAAATACTTTCTACTCAAGAATTCTTTCAAGAACTTCACAGTTATCTATTCTTCAAAGGTTCCTCGTGAAGGAAGCAAATACATATACCAGGCACGAACAAAGTCAAACAACAGAAATGGAGGTAAATGGCACTGAAGGGGCCTTCAGAAAGCACCCCTCACCAGAATCCCTTGGCAGCGTTCTGTTTCCTTAATTCATAGCTGCTCACTGTAGACTCTATATTTAGCAGTTTGATGCTTCTGGCTTTCATCCCGAGAAGTGCCAGCTACCATGGGCATATGTCACCACTTTTGAGCGGCAGTTCTGCTCTGCTCAGGCCCAAAGGGCATCACAGGACACTCCGGGGCAGCCCGGGTCATCTTCCCAGCACACACACTGCTCAAGGTCAGCTGCACGCTCACTGCCACCGCTGATGGGAATCCTTTTTTGAACCACCTGCCTCGGCAGCCCTGACACCAGCCACAAAGCACAGAAACGGCGGCTCTGCAAGAACTAACTTGACTGAGGAGAGCGATGCTCACAAGCAGGGGCTGAGTCTCTGCGGGAGGAGACGTTTTGGAAGAGAACACCGAGCCCTTCATCTCATACGGCACCCAGTAACGTAAGGGCAAGCAGGGCCCATACCGCAGCCGGGACAGCCGCGGGCCCAAAGGGCCACCGGCAGCCTCCGTGGCTCCCCGCTGCTCGGGGCTGAGCACCGCAGCGCAGCTCCCTGAGCGCACGCACGGCACCGCTCCCGGCACGGGGAGAAGGCCGAGGGGAGCCGGGGACGGGTGTCGGCGGGGTGGTTACCTGAGCCGTGCAGCGCCCGCACCTCCAGGCGGCCGGGCCGAGCCGCGGCCGCCCCGCCGGCCAGCACCTGCCGCAGGAGCAGGCGGACCCTGCGCGCAGCAGGAGCCCCGGCCCCGCCGCCCAGGCACAGAACCCGCGACTGCATGGCCGCGGGCAGCGCCGGGCCGAGGCGGGGAAGGGAAGCGCCGCCGTACAAAGTCCCACCGGAAACTGCAGCCGGGCCGGGCGGCGGCCGGGGCGGGCAGAGCCTGCGGGGAGCTGAGCGGCTGGGGAGCTGTGCCATCACCGTCCTTCCACTCCTTGCAGCACGGCTGAAGCTGGCATAGACCTCTGGGTCCCTCTGCTCCAGCCCCTGCCCCAGCAGGGACACCCAGAGCAGGGTGCCTAGGGCCATGTCCAGGTGGCTCTGGGAGATCCCCATGGAGGAGACCCCACAGCCTCTGTGCAGCCTGCGTCAGTGCTCTGTTAGTGCACACACAGTAGGGCTCCTGGTGTTCGGAGGGAACATTCTGTGCTCCAGTTTGTGCCCATGGCTTCTGGTCCCGGCACCGGGCACCACTGACAGAGTCTGGCTGCAGCCTCTGGCACCTTCCCTCAGGCGTTTATGGGCATTGATGAGACCCCCCCTGAGCTTCCTCTACTGCAGCCGAGCAGCCCAGTGTCACTCAGCCTCTCCTCATATTTGAGGTGTATTCACTTCTCTGTGTCCCATTGGAAAGGAACTTCTTTTAAGAGGCTTCCCTGTGTGTAAAAACTCAGAACACAGAACTACAGTCCATAAAACACTGGACAAGACTAGTCTTAGGACATAACCTATGTTTTTGCTTCTAAGCAGCTGATCACATCTTACCGTTTCATAGAGGAACAGTTTAAAGTTTGAAGCTTTTAAGCAGGAAAAGTGAGAATTTATGTGATAAAAGGGGTAAAAAAAACCTCACCAAACTTACTGCCGTATCAGCTGGCAGGTTTAAGTTCAGTAAGGATGGTTGGAGTGCCATCTGTAAGAAAGACACAATTTTTATATGAAAGTGACTGAACCCCGTGACTGAAGAAGCTTAAAAGACCTCAGAAAACAAAGTATGGGCAGCAGCTGCTGAAATAAATTTACATGTAATAGATATTTTCTAATTTTAATTTCTTAAATTCTGTCACAACATGCTGTATTAATATGCTCTGTTGTCCCAGGACCACATATTTGATATATTAGTAGAAAAAAAAAATCGTATTGTTTTTAATTTTATCATTTAAGACAAATTCCTGGAAAGTGATATTTTATACACAGTTTAGGTTTGAGATTTTCATAATGTGGTATGAAAATTTAGATCAAATTATTCTTATTTTAACTGAAGTTACACATTGAATATATTTAAAAGATTGAGAGTAAAATAGAATAATTCATTACAGCCTGAAACTTCCATTAGGCTCCAGTGTCAACAAAAAATACTAATTTCAAGGGAAATCCACTTGTGTCTTGGATCTTGGCACTAATAAAAAAGAAGATAGATAGTGAGGGAGCCCAACCACAGGTTGAAACTGGAGTCAAATCACCAGGTTTTTTATCTGTATCTCAGTTTTTAAGATATCTTGGATTTATTTCTCCAATAAATTTCCCATTTCTTGCCTGTTTTAAGCATTGAACAGTTATCCCAAAGGACAACTGCTGAAGAATAACTTGATAATCTGTTTAAACATAGACAAGTTAGACTTCTAAGCCCTGAAAAATGATGTTCTGAGTTGCCAGTATTTAGTCCTATACACATTTCTGCAGCTCAACATTATGCTCTAAACACTTCAGAATGATGAGATGAGGTGAGATGGGAAACATGAGTGTTTCCCATTGGCTAGCATGTTGTCTGTGTATAAGTTCTTTTCTTAGTACCTAATGTAGGTTTTTGAACCTCCTTTCTGGGTCTAAGACATGTTAAACTAAATTGAAACATCCTTTTATAGACATTGTCCTAATTTCTTGTAAACTGAAATCTTGAATGCTGAAGGCCAGAGATAGCATGTGAGCTACTGTGTTCAGTTCCAGGCCCCCTAGGACAGGAGAGATGATGAGCAGATAAGGGAAGGAGTCTAATAGAGGGCCACCAAGATGATGAAGGGCCTGGAGCACCTCTTCTGAGGGGAGAGGATGGTAGAGCCTGGCCTGCTCAGCTGGAAGAGTCTCAGGGGGATCTCATCAATGCCCTTTCTTTTGTGTTTTGTTTTGTTTTTGTTTTTGTTTACACTAAGAATGATGAGGCACTGGCCCAGGTTGCCCAGAGAGGTGGTGGATGCCTCATCCCTGGAGACAATCAAGGCCAGGCCGAACAGGGCTCTGAGCAACCTAACTGGGCTGTAGGTGTCTCTGTTCATTGCAGGAGAGTTCAACTAGGTGACCCTTAAGGGTCCTTTCCAACTCGATTCTATGAAACAAAAAGATTTCTCCACATTTTGTACAGGTACTTTCAGCCTTTTTAAAAATCCTCACTGTATTTTGTATGGGAACTGCTGAGTCACGGCCTGAACTTCTGATTAATCAGCTGAGGTGAGCCTTGAGTCAGCCAGAGGAGCACAGGTGAAGGCAATTCTATTCTAAAGACCTATTTAAGAGCTGGCTACCAGAGGGGAAGGATCTCTTCTGGAGATCCCCTCTTTTGGTATCTTCTGGTGAGCTCAACCCAAGGGTAAGCTCTTCCACTTATTCTCTTTTGTGATCATTGTCTGTTTGCCTTACTCTCTTGATTATATTGTAATTATAATATCTTGGTTATACAACCACTTAAACTTTGGCAGTCTTCTATTCTTAGGAAGCTTTATTGCTTTGTATTACCTTAGCTCAAAGATAGTCCAGGACTCAGTTCAAGCTGAGGTTATTCGAAAAACAGTTTGTATTTCTTCCTAAAGCTGGCCTGTGGATAACTGGAGGATCTAATAGGGTCACAAAGCAAGCCCACATGCCTTTCTGCTATATCTTAATGAAATATATTTTTTTGGCAGAAGGATGTGTCAGATCATTCCCTCTTTAGCTAAAACATGGAGCCAAAAGGAGGTGCAGAGACCTTGGGAAAATTGCTCTTTGAATCCCTAGAGCCAGAAGCTTTCTGACATCATCACTGATGGTTCAGATATTTTAAATGAATCCAGTGCAATTTGGGATCTATGCATTCAGAAGGTCAGAAATTACAATCACACCTGCATTTGCTGATTTCCTCCTTGCTTGTGGGTCATAGCATGGCAGCTTGCCTCCCTGCCTGCAGTGACCTGTGCAGTGTTCCTGAGGCAGAGGGTGAGCCATGGAGGGATGTGTGCTCCAGTGATGGGAGCAAAGTGGCTGAAGCTCTTCTGGATTTACAAGGGTTTCGCTTTAGTCCTCAGCATTGACTGCTGGCTGCAATTTGTACATATGTACACCTGTCAAGCTAAATGCTTTACATTTCAGCTCTTTCTGAGTCACGTATCTGTGAAATGTTTTGCCTTTTAAAACATTATCTTAAGATTCTAAATTAGTCAGCTTTTCCAAAACTTTAAATTCAGCTTTAAGTACAGCCTTGAATTTCCATTTTAGCATAAGAAAACTATCTTTACCGATTGTCAAGCTATTGCTGAAAAAGTTATAAGGGGAACATTGCCATCTCTCTGCATAATTATGAGCAGATATTTTATTGAGTGTATGTGTGTATGTGTGTGTATATATATATATACATACACACGCAAGCAATCAGATGTGTAACTTGAATGTTGCATGTTTTTATGCCATATTGTCAGTTATTAACCACTAAAAAATCAGTACAAATTAATAAAATGAGAGTATAGAAGCTGCCTTTTCTTTTATATATATGTATACATCCACGTGTGAAATTTTATCCTGCTCCACAATGTTACATTATTGCTTGAACATAGCATCTGCTTCACTTGCAAACCATAACTGAAAGTTCTGTGCAAATGTATATGCTTTACATACATGGTACTTGCTCCCTCCTTTTTCCTGAAAGCATGATTCCATAAGTAGTTCAGTCCTGTCATGAAGTGGAAGGATTTAGCAGTCTGCATCTGGTGTGCTGGCAAGGCTTTCTCAGATGATTTACAACACTGGTAACAAACAGCTATTTCATATTTTCATTCCCTGGCTTAACAGCATTCTTATTTGGAACGTGAAGTTTCTGAACAAAAATAATTTTCCTTTGATTAAACAGAAAAGAACTTATTCCAAGGAGCAAGAGCTCAGAAAGTATCTCTATGAGTTGACAGCTTCCAGACTCTTCTCTGTAGTAGCTGTCATCTACTTTGGTGCAGATCTGTAGCTGCAAGACAAAATTAGACACAGGTGCAGGCTGTAAAGAACAATGCATCATCTTTTCCTACTTATCGTCACTTCTCCTACACAACCAGATAGAACACAAGTGAGATGAAACCATGGCTTTCTCTGAAGTTTGTAGGAAATCTTTTGAAGGTAGTGAGGCCTGATTTTTACCTAAGTGACATGGATGAACTGAAAGAATGTAAGTCAACCAGTTTTCATTTATTGTTATCTCTTTGTCTAGAATATAGGTCTGTCATTAAACTCCTTGAAAACTATGGCCAGAAAGAGGCAAAGAAAGAAGTCTATTAGAGTCCACACCATTCTCCAGTGCTGTGGGTTCCGTCAGGTAATGTTAAGAGAGAGAGGCAAACCATAGAGACAGGCCTCACCCACCAAAAATTTTCATTCCCTAGCTCAAGAGGTAACCTTGTATCTCTTTTTAGTCAGGCAGAATTCATTTCCTTAGTTTAAAACTCGTAGTTGTTTTCCCAAGCTGTGTTCAATCATTGCTGGCTTGTGTTAGATAACAGAGAGAGAGAGAGAGAGGCTGGCTTGTTTTCTTTTGGCTTATCTCAGTTTTGAACAAATTTAAGTACTGATTTCCATGGAACCACTTTGATTTACAATAGTGAGAGTATTTCTAACACCAGAAGGTGCTTCTCTTGTATGGAATCAATTTGGAGCAATATAAATCGAATAAAAGTTGTCGTGCACAGCTGTTCCTGTGTTGACTTGAACCCCAAATTTGTCCTCTGTTTTAATCTAAGTTGGTTTTAAGAATGAATCAACATTGCCATACTAAGACTATTGTAAACTCTCTTCTTATCTCCTGATTCTTGCTAAACTGGCTTTCACTAGCAATTTCTTTCTGTGCATCTCTTGATTATTAGTACATTAACCTTTTTCTTCTGCACTATTATAAAATAGGCATGAGTGAAAGCTAGATTATGTACCACAAATAGTGTTTATCACAGATTTTCCACTGATGAAGAATGCATAATTACCACCTCTTCGGTTAAGTGTTGAAAGATTTTTGCTCTGTTTGTATGACAACATCTTTCAAGGAATTAACATTCACTCCATTAGCTTTCTCAGTGTCTGTTCAGAGCCATCTCTTTGCACGTTATGCTGTGCTGTTTGCACTGCTACACTGAGCTACAACCAGTAAGGAGAAGGGCATTATTAATTTCTTTTTTTTTTTTTTTTTTGTAAGACATCGAGGTGAGGAGCTTCTTGCCATCTGATTGCTCACTAGAAACACCTGAGGTTGACCTAGCAGCCTCAAGATACTTAGAAGTACATTCCTCACAGAACATTACTGCAGTCATAAAACCTGTTCATATTTTTAAAAGCAACAAAGAAGGTAAGAAAAGCAAGTACCATGTTGAATGGTACTGCATATACCATATGCACATATATATATACCATATACCACAGATATATATCCATATATGTGTACTGTACAAATGCGCAGAGGATGAAGGCCGTAAGTGAAGGCATCTGTAATTTCTTATGCCAAACTCATCTGTTTTCAGTAGTTTGTAACTCCACCATTCTTTAATAATTTGCACAGAAATTTCTCATGCTGAATTTCTGCCTCAGGCTGAAGGCTTTTTTTGAAAATTTGAACAAAAATAGCTTAGCCACTTTTCAGAAAAGAAAGAAAAAAACATTTTTCTCAATAGCAGCTGTAACCCCTGTATTACTGGGAAGGCAATACAAATCAGCAGCCCCATCACTTGAGGGAAATGCATACAACCTTTTTGATCCTATTAAAGGGCAAGGAAGAGACTGGAAAGAATGAAATCTCCATCCTAGCTGATAAATCTGCATCTGGTTTTACCTATGTGAAAATAGCTCTTATACTAAAAGCTTCACCATTTCTGTGCTTCAGAACAGAAATTAGAGTTTTGCTAAGAGAGCAATTCTGGTTTCAGAGAGCTGATTTTGATGACCCCATTTTTTGCTGAATTGTGAGCTTCTGAAAATCAGAGAAACACACTTCATTACAGTTCAGCAATTAACTTGTCTTATTCTGATTGAAAGAAGTCAGATGTAGGGTTTGACTGCATGGGTTGAGCCAGACTTACCCCTCTTACTTCTCCTTCAAAGCCAGAGAGCACTGCAGGCAAAGAGATTCATGTGCGTTCAGTAGTCTTCCTCCTTCTCTCCCTAGGTTGGGGAAGCAGAGGGATGAGGAGCCAGGCATGAAAGGACTGTTAAAGAGTGGTGAGTTGAGCACAAGGAGCTCTAAGGGGAAAGAGAGCATGTGAAAGCACTAGAAAATGTTATGTACTAGGTAGGATGAGAGCAAAAAGGGACGTGAACTAAAGTTATGAAGGATGAAGTTAAAACAGGCTGAAAGCACTGTGGCCATCACAGTCTGCGGGTACTGGAGCCTTCAGTGTTCTGCTGCTGATAGATACAGCACACGCTCCTCAGTATTTATCTGTTATTTAAAGCTTTCTCTTTGTTGGCAGTTGCAGCTAGGTGCAGATCTTTTGCTGACACATAGTATTGAAGTATATTACTGGTTATTGAAATTAAGCTACTGTTGATATGAAAGCTTTTGTACAAAATCAGTGAGATGATCAGAAATCTTGATTTCATTGTCTTCACAGATATATGTAACCTGGGAAAGTCTAGCAAGCATTACTTGTGTGTGTGTGTGTGTGTGTGTGTGTGTGTGTGTGTGTGTGTGTGT
>NW_024885532.1:20628071-20637821 GCF_019232065.1 Centrocercus urophasianus
GTGTGTGTGTGTGTGTGTGTGTGTGTGTGTGTGTGTGTGTGTGTGTGAGAGAGAGACCTGATGGAGTGACTGAGTATGTAGCACAGGGCTAACATGGGAAAAGGTAATGACCACTTCAGAAAGAGGGAGCTGGAAGAACCACTCGTCAAGATCCTGTCTCTCCTGTTGAAGAGCAACCTAAGCACTGACTACTACACCTCAGGGAACTCACTGATGTGTGTGCTAATTACCAACATAGGGTATAAGATCATTTGTGGCTTAATCTGTTTAGCTGCACTTGCATCAAACATATGCTTGTTGGCAAACATTTCCAATGTCCTTCCTCATGTCCTTCATGTTGCCTTCTTACCATAAGCCAACTTTTGTGACAGCTGGCTTCAAACACTGATACAAAATATCAGCTAAATAAACTCCACTGGTTTTGTCCTTAGTATTTCATTTTGTCCTTAAGAGAAGCTCCAACTGTACACAAAGTGGGTTAGTCTGGTGGATGGGGAGTAGCTTGGTAAAATTCAGTAGTTCCCCCAGAGTGCCATCTATCCATATCCTAAAAAAATTCCTAAGTCCACAACTCAAGAGTAGACCCAAATTTCTGGCAATTACCTTAAGAGTTAAGCAAAATATGTGATCTCAGATTACCTGAAGTAAATCTTGATCCATTTTCATATTGAAATGATGTTTGCCTTTTTATCTTAAGTTATGAGCACCTTGTTTTTTTTCCAAATATTTATGTCTTGATAAATTGCATTTTGCTATCTATGAGATATTGCACAGAATAATCTGGGAAGGGTCACAGGCAGCATGAGCTGCTGAGATAACATCATCAAGATAAATGCCAAAGTTCCTGATGGCAGGATTAATCTTATCCCCTATAATTCAACATTGTCCTTGTCAGGCTAATTCTGTGCATCACAAAGGTCATTTAAATTAACCAGAATTGTGAGGCAATCTCACAGGCTCACGTTTGCCCTTAAAGAACAAAAATCAGCTTTACTCTGGCTGTGGAACTTGCAACGTGACTTCAGAAGGAACCGAGGCCACTTGTGGGGGTTACACGTTCCCAAAAGATGTAAATACTTGCTGCCTTATTCCCAAACCTTTGAACTCTCTGCAGGCATTATTTTCACAAAATAAGTCATCAACCTGCCTGGCTTGGTCACAGAGTAGAGCTGTGGGTGACACACAATGACAGATTTAGCCCTGAGCAAAGGCTGAGGTGAGAACCCAACTATTCCATTTCCACACAAATATCCTAAATCTTTGCTGGAAGGAGCTGCCAGCAAATACTCTGCTGGTATATGTTCTGGGCCCAACCAACAGGAGAGTTTGTAATCAGCTGCCTGACATCTTGACCTCGTGGAAGTGAAAAAAATGCACAAAATTATGTCTGCTGTGCTGTCATCTGGGAAAAGCCTGCACATCACCATTGCATGAACACTGCATAAATACTGAATGAAAATCTTCAGACTCTGCATGCACAGAAATACAGATTTAAAATGGCTCTGTGACCTGGTCTGAGATTTGAAATGCTGCACAGAGCTGCATTGATATAATCTCCTGTTTGGATATAAATCTCTTGTTTTTAATATAAATTAAGGTGAATAAGATGATCATTTTTTTCCAGGAATTTTAAACAGAACATTGATTAAATCTGTATTTAAAGAATCAACTTTAAGAAAACAAACAAACAAAAGAATACAAAACCAGCTGTCATGAGGCTGTGATGTGGTTTTCTTTCTAAAAGAAAAGGTCATAAACAAGTTTGATTTGTCTCTCATAAAGAATCATAAAATCATAGAATGGCTTGCCTTGGAAGGGAACTCAAGGATCATCAAGCTCCAACCCCCCTTCTGCAAGCAAGGCCACCTTCATATGTTATACTAATAAAGTACATATCTGAAGAGAAGTCCAATCTTTACTTTTTCTAGACAAGACTATTTAACACAGATCCTCCAGGGAAACTCTGAGTTGATAGGAATTCTCTTCGTGCTTGCAGAAAAGCGGGAATACCACTTACAAACTAGACAAACCTTACAGAAACTGATTGTTTCACCTATTTGTGGTGCCTCTCAGTTCAAATGCAACCTTTTAAATTAAAAACCAGAAATGTTAACCATGCTAACTGTGGTTACCTTTGCATTGTTCAGAAGAACAAGTGAAAGCTGAGATGAGCTGAGTTACTCCTGGGTGATGGAGCACTGGAACAGGCTGACCAGAGAGGTGGTGAAGTCTCCTTCTCTGGAGATACTCCAGACCTGTCTGGACACCTACCTGTGTGACCTATTGTAGGGTATCTGCTTTAGCAGGGGCTTGGACTCAATGATCTCTTGAGGTCTCTTCCAACCTTCCACAGTTCTGTGATTCTGTGAAGTGAGGAGAGCTTCCAAAAGAAAATGTATGAAGTACAAAGATCTCTTTCTTTTTAGATCAACCAGAGTTACACTCAGTGAATAAGCAACTTGCTTTCAGCTGCTGTCTTTTGACGTACTGTAGCTAACTACGTAATTTTATCAGTCTGGAAAGATTCAATTTTATGAAAAGTGAAAGAAATGTGAAGATGGTAATTATGAGGAGATTAAAGTAACGCAGTACAAATTCAGCTCCTATGGAGCTGGATTTTTTCTTTCTTTTCTAAGTGGCTGTAGGATTATTTTCTTTTTAAAGCAAACACCTTTAAAGTCCCTGATGGAGCCTCCTAAATAATAGAAGATCTCAAATATCTGTAAATAAGTCTTCAAAATTGAAATAAAGCATCTCTCTGTGCTGGAAGGAGTAACCCAGCCCATCTCAGCTTTCACTTGCTCTTCTGAACAATGGTGTTTTGCTGTGCTAATATCTTAAATGGCTTAATGTTCTAAGGGTGCTTAAATGGGATTGTGGAGCTTTCATTCACACTGGGGACACTATTCTTCAGTCACCATTCCTTTCTCAGTGTTCAACATTAGTTTTGCCCAAAGGTCAACATAAGGACTTCTCTAATGCCTTACCTTCATTTATTTTCTCACTTCACAGTACAGCAAAGTAGTCTGAAAGCACTGGAAAGCATGTCAAATGCAGTTATGCCTTCAAAAACTCAGAATTCGAGAGCTTAACCCAGTTTGCATACAACTAGTCAGTCAAACTTTGATTTCAAAGAATAAATACAATTACTCATGTGAGTAGGTGTTAGCAGAACTGGTCCATGCAGCACAATAAATCATCTGATGGGAAGAAGGATTTGTTTTGTAAGAACTGAGAGTGGTTGGCCTTGATACATATTGTGCAAGGTCGTTTGACAGTCTAGCCAGTTAATTTGTGTTGTATGGGAGAAGATGGGATGGTAGGTAGTGATAGTGCCATTCCTCACAGTAAATCAGCATCTGAAATCCCTTCCTATGTCAACACAGGTGAGCTCCTCTGTTTGTTCTGAACTGGGATATGAAGCATCTCACTGCCTTGGAAACCAAAATGCCCAAGTAAAAGGACTTTGGCTCAGTCACTCAGCATGCAGGAACTCAACTGTGAGTTTTAGTTGTTACTCTTAATTATTATTCCCATTTGTAGTAGAGGGCACTTGAAGAAGAGAAGGTGGGGTCCTAACGAAACGAGTGACCTGAGTGCATCTTCAATAGCAGCTATTGAGTGCAGCTCACAGCATTTATCTAACTTGAAGACTTAACTGTGCAGCTAATTGCTTAATTATAACAGAATCTATTTAATGTCCCACTTCAATAGAACAAAAGAAAGGAAAATCAGCAGTACAGTTTGCACATATTCTAAGGAAAAAAATTGTGCCATGGAAGTGCCAAAGCACAACTTTAGTGATAGGCTTTTCCTCCTTCAGATCTTCATCTGAGAACCTGAAAAATTTCCCTCGCCTATAAAATAAAGTCACAAATATGTTTGGCATTAATACTAAAAATATTCAGCGGCCACTGTCAGTACCATCAGGTCCAGGAGAGATTCCATTCTTATAATTCAATATGCATTTATTTTTACCTAAATTACAGAGGAATCAGTTTAAAAAATGGAGTAGGCCATGTTATCTTTTGTCCATCAACCGCTAGAATATATCTATGCCACTGAAAGATTATAATCACTCAGAAAAGGTGTTCCAAATTTGTGACATGATTTTACTGTCCCTGACTTTAAGTCTACTCAGTCTAATTTTTTTCAACCAGATCCCAAATCAGAACACCGAAAAATCTGCTGTACACTGACCCCATGCTAAGCCCCTCTTTGAGCTTATCTGGGAGACAGAAGAATCAATCAAAACCAATATGGTATAATGATATTTATTTCAAGTGAGGAGGTCTGAGAACACTGCATGACTTATAGCCCAGACAACTGATACACAGGGGAACAGGAACAAACACAGGCTTGAATAGTGAAGTAATTAGGGCTGGAATAGGGGTGTTACTCTATATGGATTATTGAATTATAATGATAACAATGTAGCACCATGATAAAAATGAGGAAGAAAAAGAAAGAATCGAGATTAAAGGTTCTGTTGGCACACAGAAAAGGTAATCCACCAGAGGGAGACAAACTGAAGAAACCATCGCACTGAAGTCACGTTAATCAATGAAGTGGAAGAAAGAAGAATTGTGCAAAATTAAACACAACAATTTATATATTTTTATCATTAATTTACTCAGCTTCTTACTTATCTTTCTTTCTTGCCAGTGTCAGGAAATCCAAATATCTCTTTTAATTTTTAGATTTCCTGCTAATTATGTTGGGTAAGAAAAGTGATTCTACTGAAAGTGTGACATCTGTAATTCATGAAGCCTATTTCTTGGTTCTGGAAGCATTTCTCATTATTAACAAGTCCGTGTGAAAGAACCATCATTTAGATTCCTACTGTTTCTTGACAGAAAGAATGTGCAATATAAATGTGCAAGTTTAATTACAGAAGTATTTCAGATTGCTTTTATATCTTCAGAGGTTTGCAAACAATTATTTAGCAATGTACTACTTCAACAAGGTTGACCAACACATGTTTGGCTGTTGGCTGGGGTCAACCCAACACAGTCCTTTCAGACCCAGACATTACTTTCTTCTTTATCTGATTTGAATTGTTCCTTTTTGTATGGTTTTTGATACCTTTTCAATGGAGTCAACATAAATGTTCTGTGTTGCAGTTCAGTTGAGTTTCCTCTTTATCCCTGCACTATCATTTACTTTTGCTTTTTTTGTCAGCATTTTTACTGTGTTATGATATTATTTCTGATAGTATGTACCCCTTTTGTTCAGTAACAGCCATTCATTACGTTAGTTGTAACATTCTGTACTGATAAAGCTGTAGGCTGAGCAGATCTAACAAAATAGGAAAAGGTTGAAATATCATTAGTGACATGCTAAATTTTCAGGTGCTTCATGTGCTTACTTCCTCGTTTCACAGCTAATTACCACATTTATACTGAAGTACTTACTCTTACTTCACTCATTAAAAGGTTACTTTTTGCCAAGGAATGAAAGGAAAAGTTTTCCCTATATTCTTGTAAAGACAGTGTACTGATATTGTCCCAGTTCCGCTCAAAGAAGTTTAGTAAAAGTCTGTGCTATTGTTTGTAACTCTTCTACAGCACTTCTTTTTTTTTTTCCTCCTGTAGAACTGGAAGCCCTGACATTTTTAAGGAGTGCAAATGGTATCAGGAATAGAAACTCACCAAAACCAGCATGTGACTGAGTACTGAGTACTCCCTCCTACACTCTATACCCTCCTTTCCTTCATCCTTTCTTCTTTTTACTCTCCTTTCTTCTTCTTTACACTTACTTTCTGATCTTTCTCTCCTTAATTCTTCCTTTCCTCTTTCCCAAGGCTTTGAATCCATGAACTGTTTTTTATCAGATTTTTCCTACCTTCTCCTTTAGCTGCTTTTCTTTTACACCATCTGTTTCTCATGATGGAGCATATTATCACTGCTACTACTCATGCATTGCTCCTTAGAAATCCCAAATCCAAATCTAGTCAATAAAGATTAGAACTAAAATTTTGTTTAAGGGCAGAAATCAGTCTCAATTTACTGAAGTGAAAGGCAGATCTTCCCATGACAAAACCAGCCACTCTGTTCTAACTTATTTTTGAGACTCGTGTTGGTCAGACGACTGTAGTAGGTTCATCTTTTTACTGCTTTTAACCTGAAAGCAGGAAGTTAACTGAAAATGAACTCTTGTTTCGCAGTCCCTAGTGGATAACACCCACTTGGATGAAGTTGCCATCTGTTGTTTTCTTGGATTGTGTCAGAATACGTAAAACAGAGTGAAAGGGAGAGAAGCAAAACAGAAGACAGACGCAAGCAGAAAATATTGCTTGGAAGTTGAGGTTCTCCAAAGCAAGAGGATGTTTGGAGTTAACTTTGGAAAAGCCCTGCAGGGGCAATACAGGTGATTGCACTGATCACCAAAGAGTAGCTGGAGCAAAAGGAAAGCTCCCTGGCTGCCATAGATCTGATGCTTTTGCTCTTCATTTCTTTTTCTCATAGCTTGCTGAGTGCAGGCAACGGTAAGTGGGACCAGAACCATCCTTCAGAACAAGCCAAGAAAGATGAAGGAAGAAGAGTGGCTACAGTAAATAACACACAGGCTTAACAACAGGAGCTAGAAGTATGACATTCCCTTTATCTTCCCTTCATTAAGGCTGAGCTGTAATGAGGAATCCAGCCTGCATTGTACTCAATTATATGACAAGAGAAGAGAGGAAACGAGGAAAAAAGAGGAAATGTAGTGTTATGATTGGAAGTTTCATCAGTTTAGTAACAATACTTTTGACTTAAATTTGAATTTAAAATGAAATGTTTCAGGATTCAAAATTGTACAGCAGCAATTCTGTTAGTGAATGAGTAAAAGCATCATTTATGCCTATTATGCTCCGTAAAGAAGCCCAGTTATATCCATTTCCCTTCTTTTGACTAACAATTGGTATATTTAATATACAAAGAAAATAGCAATATTCTGTGCAATATGGCACAAGGCTCACAATTGCTATATTGTACAGTAAGTGCATTTCTTGAAAATCTTCTCAGAAATTTTTGTAGTAGCAAATGCTTCATCAAGCTGTTTTATTACGGTATGTACAGGAAGAGGAAAGATAGCATAGTTAGTTCATCTGCTACCTTCAGAATTTAAGTGGTCAATTAATATACTCATCACATTTATTGCTGCGATGTTACACATGTTTGTATGGAGTATCTAAATCTGATTCTCTTAAACAGAAATAGTTTTATCGACTCAATACTGCAAGCATTTCCTGAAAAAGGATATATTTCCTGTGTTTTGTTAGTGTTCAACAGCACAGACTTTTAAAAAGCAGCAACGTGACACTGATTTGTAAGACAGACTCTAAGTAAGCTTGTAATTCTATATTGTTGTATCTCACAAGAACTCAGTTACTGAACTCCAATGATTATAAATTCCGTATTAAAAAAAAAGACACTGTTGTCCTTACTTCAGTCACAATATTAAGCAAAGATACAAAGAAGAGAGAATCCTGGAGATAAGCTCGAAGATGAAAATGCTTTCTGTTCATACAGTGAAGTTTCTTCAACTTTGTAACTGCAATCAACAAATAAATTCCATGCTTTGGGCTCCTCAAAGGAGTGAGGTTTGTCTTCACTGCTTAGGTGCAAATTAGCTGCAAATTAAACAAAACAAATAGGTAAAATGAAGAAAAACTTCCTAACTGGTCTTCACAGAAGGGATAAAATTGAGATACTGAGCGCTTTTAAAAGTTAATGTCAGTATTTTCAATGGAGAGAAATAGTATCTTCAGCAATAGGCCTCAACTTTTTTGTCCCAGATATTAAGAACTGTCTGTGTTCCTTCTCACTCAGAACTGGAGGAGTTCTGAATGGCTTCTGAGTTTGGAGAGGAGTAAGCATAGATAAAGAACAAATACCACAAGTATAGAAAGGAACCTTCAACTCAACTCTTTCAGCCCCCATAAAAACAAAGCATATAGCAGGAGCTATATCCATCATTGAAGGCCACCAGGTTGGTCAAGCATGACCTTCCTCTGGTGAAGCCGTGCTGGCTGTCTTGGATCACACACCCATCCCTCATGTGGTCGAGCATGTCATCCAGGATGATCTGTTCCATGATCTTCACAGGCACAGAGGTGAGACCCACCGGCCTGCGGTTCCTGAGGTCCTCCTTGCTCCCTTTCTTGTAAATGGGAGTGACGTGACCCTTCCTCCAGTCATCCGGGACTCACCTCACAGCCATGACTTTTCTAACATGATGGAGAGCAGCTCAGCAGCCACCTCAGCCAGCTCCTTCAGAACCTGGGATGCACACCATCTGGCCCCATAGACTTGTACAAACTCTCCAGCTTCCATGACCTCAGATAATTTGCTTTAGAATCACAGAATCACCAAGGTTGGAAAAGACCTACAAGATCATCCAGTGCAACCATTCCCTTATCAGCAACAATTCCCTACTAAAACATGTCCCTTAGTACAACATCTAAACAGCTCCTGAACACCTCCAAGCTTGGTGACCCCACGACTTCCCTGGACAGTGTATCCCAGCGCCTGACCACTCTTTGTTCTTCATCAAATTCTTCTGTCTGTAGGTGCCCTAAAAGTTTCATTGTTAGCTTATCAAATGATGGAGAGGGCCTGGTCATCTGTGTTCTTCATTATTTACTACTCCACAAAACACGTTCATCTGGAAACAGTTGTAATATGGTATACGTTTTCTTTGGAATTACTGATGATAATATTATACTGTAGAAAAAGAGAAAATTCCTTTAGGATCAAAAAAAGTGCAACATTTTAATGGCAATAAGGCATCTCTCAGTTAGTGGATTTTTAATCCACTGATTAGTATCTTAATTTCTGACTGCTCTGAATTCTCAGCCACATTGCCAAGAGGTATCAGATCAGATGCCTTAAGGAGTATCCACACTTTACATATGAGCTTTCTGTTTGAAAACTGCATCTAATGCATTTCTATCCATTACTTTGTTTTCTATCACTTCTATCTGGAAGTACATGAGAGGGATGGAAACGTGGTTTCATACTGACCTGATGCACTTGCTAGAATTAGAGTTCTGTGCCTTCTGGTCAAAGATGCTCAGAGGTGCAAGGTGAAAAACAGTTTCTCAATATTTTGTTGAAAAGCAATACCATCCTCCTGCCCTCACCCCGCACTCCCAAAAAACAATAAAAGGAAGGAGGAAGGAAAGGAAGGGAGGAAAGAATCACAGAATCACCAAATTTGGAAAAGACCTACAAGATCATCCGGTCCAACCATCCACCTACCACCAACAGTTCTCAGTAATCATGTCCCTCAACACAGAATCCAAATGTTCCTTGAACACCTCCAGTGTCGGTGACTCCACCACCTCCCTGGGCAGCCCATTCCAGTGCCTGACCACTCTTTCAGAGAAGTAGTATTTCCTAAAACTGATTTTAGTTCAGTTCTTCAGATTTCAGTGATACTTAACTGAAGAAAAGTAAGTAAGTAAGTAAGTAAGTGAGAAAGAGAGAAAGAAAGAGAGAAAGAGAGAAAGAGAGGGAGAGAAAAAGAGAGAGGAAGAGAGAGAGGAAGAGAGAGAGAAAGAGAGATAGAAAGAGAGAGAGAGAAAGAGAGAAAGAGAGAGAGAAAGAGAGAAAGAGAGAAAGAAAGAGAGAGAGGAAGAGAGAAAGAGAGAGAGAGGAAGAGAGAAAGAGAGAGAGGAAGAGAGAAAGAGAGAGAGGAAGAGAGAAAGAAAGAGAGAGATAAAGAGAGAAAGAGAGAAAGACAGAGAGAGGAAGAGAGAAAGAG
>NW_024885532.1:20638141-20711995 GCF_019232065.1 Centrocercus urophasianus
AAGGAAGGAAGGAAGGAAGGAAGGAAGGAAGGAAGGAAGGAAGGAAGGAAGGAAGGAAGGAAGGAAGGAAGGAAGGAAGGAAGGAAGGAATGAGGGAGGGAGGGAGGGAGGGAGGGAGGGAGGGAAGGAAGGACCCAGATTATGTAGACTGTATATAAAACAGAATTTCAAATCAGGGAAAATTATATTCTTAGTTTACATAATTTTGATTACATTCAACATAAATATGAAATAGATGTATATTTAGTGTCTTCGAAACATATTGCTGTTACAAGATTGGAAAAATCCAGGTGTTAGGCCAGAACTATCAAGTAGTTTTAGAATAAATACTGTGTATACTATATATTTTCACAGTAGTAAGGTGTGCCTCAGGTAAGACATGACGAACTTCTAAAGCTCTAGGTGTCCCCACTGTGAGAAGAGAATAATATTTGCATGTTTTTCACCTGTTCTTTGAACTCCCTACAGCTAGAATCTGGCACTTTTTATAAGATTTAGTGGTAAGGGCTCTGAAATTTCCTCGGCATCAGTTTGTTCCATTTCTTGTTTAAGTGCCAACTTTGTACTGTCACAGTGTAAGAATTAATGGCTGGCCAACGCTCAGCTTTTCTTTTTCTTGTACTTAGGAATAAAGTTCCAAAACTACTTCCTGGTCATGGTTCTGGATGTTTTTCTTTTTCTATTCAAATTACCACTATTCCTTTGTCTTTCCTTTTTTTGTAAACTCTTTCCAGCATTTCTTTTATGGCTAATGTGAAGTTGTCGATCAGTTGCCCAAGTAATCAGAACCCAGATTGCCACATCAGTCATGTAAAGGTGAAATGCCATGAAAGCTTTTTTTGCCTATTACTTTCCCAAGTGGATTGTAAAATAATTGTGCTGATAATCTAATTTAAACTTCAGAATTCAGCTATGTGTTAGTGCATGGTTTTGCTTTAAATCCTTGTTCCAAAGAGCTGCAATCTCATTATTTTGAGTAACAAAAGAAACCCTGTAAAACAGAAACGTCTCTTTCTACAACTTGTAGAAAACTAAAACTTGGAAATCCCATTTTAAATGAGAATATATGTAATGGTTTATAAATAAGCTACTAGCACTTAGAAATCTGGTTTTATAGCAAGCTAAAAAGGGCACTCACTTTGTGTTTGGACACCATACTAATGGCAGAAAGAGTTTTTAAGAAGTGTGGCAGTAGATCAATAGCAATGGAAGATAATACTAAATTATACCACCCACATTCTACCACGTGACACATGAAGGATAATTTTGTAATATCCGGGTGAGCAGTAGGTTGCAATATCTTCCCTTTTTCTCTCAAAATACAGTTTCTTGTGAGGATCATGTCAAATCTAGAAAAAAAAAAAAGAAAATGTGAACCATGAGATGAAACTTCAGTCATGTAGTACAAATTTATCCATGCTGTTTATCCATGCTGTTTTCTATGTGTGACTGAGAAAAATTCATTTTCTCTAAAAAACATTCCCTCTTCCAAAGACTTTTCATCCTACTTCTATGACAAACGACCTGACATAAGTTATGGATCAGCATGTTAGAAGTGTGGTTGTGCAGATACTTCCTCAATGGAGTTACTCAGAAAAAGGATTCATGTCCACACTCAGCAATGAAAAGAAACCATAGCATTTGTTGGAGCACAATCAAAGACTGCTAATTCTGCTTACTTTTGATCTCTATGAAGATGAGACAGTCATTATTGACAGACAGTTTACTGCATTCCTCCTAAAATCATAAGGAAATTCAAGTTTTGCTTAATAGAAAAAAAAGACAGAGAGAAAACATACTTTGGGTTAAAAGAAGTGCGTAGATGAGGAAAAATAAAAGTGCTTTAGTATGCTAAGACTGGTTCAATGCAAGAGGTTTGTTCAGACTTTTCCTTCTGTACTTGGCACTGGTGAGGCCACACCTTGAGGTCTGTGTTCAGTTTTGGGCTTCTCACTATGAGAAAGACATTGAGGCACTGCAGATTGTCCAGAGAAGGGCAACGAAGCTGTGAGGGATATGAGCACAAGTCTTATGGAGAGTGGCTGAGGGAATCAGCATCCTTCAATGTGAGGAAGAGGAGGTTCAGGAGTGACCTTATCGTTCTCTATAACTGCCTGAAAGGACATTGTGGTGAGGTGGGGGTTGGCCTCTTCTCCCAGGTAACAGCGATAGGACAAGTGGGAATGGCCTCAGGTTGTGCCAAGGGAGGTTCAGGTTGGATATTAGGAAAAATTACCTCTCAGAAAGAGCAGTGAGGCACTGGCACAGGCTGCCCAGGGAGGTTGTGGAGTCACTGTCTCTGGAGATGCTCAAGAACCGTGTAGATGTAGCACTGAGGGATGTGGTCAATGGGCACGGTGGGAATGGGCTGAAGGTTGGACTAGATAGCCTTGGTGGTCTTTTCCAGTCCTAATGGTTCTATCATTCTATGACTTCTTCCAAAGATGATGTTAACCATCTTACAAGGTGTTTTTTTTTTTATAAAAAGGGAAAACTTGCTGACGCAAAGCAATAGATGGCACCAGTTTATATGGAGTCTTCCTTCTAGGTAAGCTATATAACAACATAGTGCTGCATTACATTCAGGAATGTTTTTTTGTGTAGCATGAGAATGATGACTTTTGACAAGCTAACATATTACCATTTAATGAAGGTGTTACAGTCATTTAATGGAAGGATAGAAGTTACTCTCCACAATCCTCTCAGTCCACAGAGATACTACCAAGATCATCCATAAGGGATTTTCCCAAAACAAGTTAAAATAATTTGGATTTGTTGCAATTAGCTGCTATCTTCTTTTATTATTTGGCACATATCTTACCATCACATTTGACAATCTAGAATGGCAAGGGACACATCTCAGAAATACTGCTGCTTATGCTTTCCTCCTTTAACAGGGAGAGACTGCAATATAAATACTTAAATTGATAGCTTGGATTCAACAGAATCTGAATGTGTCATGCAGCCATTTAATTATATCAAGCTAGCCAATGGCTTGGAGAGGATGTAAATGCCTTCTACATGCATGAAAGGCAGCAGCTGGATTTATTGACTTCAGACGCAGTCAGCAGACACAAAGTGACATTTATTCCTGAAGAAGTAGAACCAGCAGAATTCTCCGGTCTGCAGATCTGCACACTGATACAACAGATTGTGGCTGAAAAGCTTAGCCCAGTTAGGTACCTGTGTTTAATTTAAGTAAGTTATTACCGTGATTCAATGTTTTTGTTTCTATCCCACTAATCCGATTTTTCAGATCTGTTCGCTTTGTTTTCGTTTTAATGAAACCACCTGAATTTGGAGTCTGTTCTAAATTAAAGGTTACCGACTTTCAATTCTCCTCTACCTCACTGAACTTTCTATTCCTTTAGGAAGAGAATCTAAGAATTCAGCCCACCTGATTTTGCATTTAAGACATGGACGTGAAGTACACCAAAGGCAAGTAGATGAACACTTGAACATGAGCAAAGAACACAAATTAGCAAGTTTGGATTGGCCATTGTCCATCAGAAAGTTATCTCTTATGGTGCCCCTACTGCCTTTCATATCTTATTTCCTCTTGGTTTTAACAAATAAAAATAGATGTAATTAATTTGCTTAGTAGGTTGCTGATTTTTTTGTGTGCGTGTGTGTTTTCGTTTTGTTTATATGTTCTATTGTTTTTTGTTTGTTTCTTTTACTGCAGATTCTTCCTCACCCCTACTGTATTTTCCGGACTTCTGCTTTCTTCTAAGGTTGGTACCTTTTGACTCTTTTCCACACTTTTTTTCAAAATAATTCTCTCATTTGTACTGAAATTGAAATATGTCCTTCAGCTGTTGATATATCTTGATCTAACAGAAGTAAACAAAATGGAACACCTCACCCTTAACGATAAACATAAACTATTTATACTGAGTTTTCTGGAAGCCTAAAAATCACTACGCAATACCATAATCCATGCATGAAGAACTAATTTCAGCTTCACTGCCTTCTGTGGAGCTGCAGAAATTATACATTTGAGTCTGATGATTCAAAGAGTATGAAAGAGTGTGTCTTACATTCTCATTTATTTCTGTCTTCTCGTATCCCCTCGCTTATATGAGGTGGAAAAGAATATGTAATTGGTGGGGCTGAGGGAATTTGAAAGGTACATGTGCAAGAGAAACCATCACACTTTTTTCATTTCTTTGCTGATAGGAAGGCTATATGCAGGCATATAGAAAATAGCTACAATTCTAATGTGAGTAGACAGCGTGATGACTACTGAAAATGCACTCCTCCTCTCTTCAACCCTATAACTAGCCTTCGTTAGATTCCTATTTGCATTTTCACTCCTTTGAAATGTCATCTCCATTCTGCTGCTCTGCTCCACCACTTTATTACTTCCACTTCCTTCCCCATAACAGATAAATACAGCTGAGTAACACTGAGTTCCACATCCTCTGAGAAGTCTCACCGGCTTGGACATAAACTTTGCTCTTGGGAACCGCTGGCTACATGTAAGCAATGGGAGGTGTGAAAGGAGATGCCACTCTGCTCAAGTACAACAGGTGAAGAGCTGCCAAAATCTTCTTTCCCACAGCAAAATAGGGATTGGGACGGGGGAGGGGGAGGGTCACCACAGTTTTTGCTGTGCTGGAGCTAATCTCTCCATGCACACCTGTGGTGTGAACCAGCTTTGAAAGGAGGACTGAAGTTTTAATGTACCCTTGAGGAAAATTAGCTGTCAAAATTAGTAATGAAGTACCTCTCTTGCTGTTTGTCCTCAATTCATTCCCTAAGCAAGAACTTTCCCTGGCCCATATGGTGCCTTAATTTAAAGATGTTCCCATTTTTCTGGCAGCTGCAGTTTCCTCACCTTCAACAAATCAATGTGTAATATTGCTATCAGCACTAGGCAGGCTGTGCACGTTTTCATTCCATGATCTAGGAGGGAATCGATCTTGTCCCTGGAGACAAGGATTACCGAGGCTCTGTTGATATCCTGACATAGAAAACACTGGCTCAGGGCAAAGATGGCCATTCTCATTCACTTCCTTCCCACTCTTTGAGCCACTGGATTTGGAGAAACATGCTAGGGCTTGTTTCCTTCATTCCTTCCTGGAAGGTGTAAGTGCTCAAACGTCATCCCTAGAGACCAAACAGGATTGTCAGAAAGATTTCTGCACAAGCAGAGTGCCTGAGGGCTGCTCTGAGGTATGGTGCTTTGTTTGTTCCCATTAGCTTAGCAAGGTGTGGTGGTTTTGTTCTGCTTTGTCTTTTTCTGTTGTTTTTTTGTGTTTTTGGTTTTTTTTTTTACTAGGAGGGAAGGGAAGTTCTGCAAAGTTCTGCATGTCAGCATCCTATTTATCCCTGAATCTGTTGTTGTAACTCAATGCAAAATAAGCAATTTGTGTGGCTCTTAAGAAGAGGTCAGAATTTGTGAATTAAGGGTTCGACTTATGTATCTAGAAATCACCTTATGAAAGTGATTAACTGCATGTCAAATACCTGACATCCTTAATCACTGCATCATAACTAGCTATAGCAATACTAAGCAGAAAGAGTTGTCTTCCGTGCTCAAAGAATTCTACCTGCAGCCTGGTATGGACAGGTGGTTGCTCATAGAGAAAATGCAGATCTTGCAGTTGGCTGAAAGTCTGCCACTCCCTGGGAACAATGCTATGGGATTCAGTCTTGTGAAACCAAGGACAATGGAAGGAGGGATTCAAACTGAAGTGCATAGGGAAGCTTGATTTCATACTTCCCTTGAGAAAATAACTCCATGCAGTAGTTCAATGGTATAAGGCTCTTGAACAGATACTGATGAGGTACAGACAAATTACCCCTTTCTCCGGCAGTTTGGAGTTGAAAAAAGAACTGATAGCAATCTCAGGGCTTGGCTTGCATAACACTTGCCATTATTAGAGATATCGGGCCCTTGTTGTTTGAAAGGTGTTTGGAAACTCGACAGGGAAATGCCCTAAAATTGAGATGAGTTAATTCACGTGCATGAATGTGACTTGTCCCTCGAAGTTCTAAACACAGGTTTGCCATGCCAGGGAGGGAAGGTATGCAGAGAAGATCAGAGGATTGGAGTCAATGTGATTGTTCAGCTAAGCAACATTCAGGCTGAATGACTGCTATATTTTAGTGCTATAAATGAAAAGTAAAGAGTAATACGTCAGCCACAAAGAATGCTTTCAACAAATGATGGATATGAAGAAATATTGAGTAGCTTCCCATCTTGTATATACACCAGGTACACTCATTGGAGTGAATCAGGAGGGAAAAAAAATAGGCTGTCACGTAATGAGACTAGCTCAGTCTGGGCATTTGCACAGTCATCCTAAGTTCCCATACATTACCTGAATTTTGGCATTTCTTACCTCTATGATTGCTTGCTTTTGTAGCCTCAACATTGTTTGAAGGCAACTATTCCACTGTATGCAATGCACAGCACATACTAGGAACTTATGCAGTTTATTTATGAAGGAATAGTTTGTCATTGGAAACACTGAATACCATGTGGGTTAAAGAACGTTAAAGAGGAACATCTTGAGGGAACCATGGGTGTTATGCCATGGAAAACATCCCGAAGTATTTTTTGCTATGTATTTTCTCAATCTGTTATGAAAAGAAGCAAAAAATCAGGCTGCATATATGCCATGTACTATACATACTATGTATGCCTATATGAGAGACTTGGTTCTAAAACTACTCAAGAATGAGATCTCATTCTAGAAGAAGAAAAAGACCACCAGACTTATAGAATATTTTTGAGAAATACTTTCATGTTGTCTAAAAATGATTTTCTAAATACTACTCAGTGATAATGTCTTTTTTTCTGCTTTGAGGGGTTGGCACAGTACTGACCTGGCTACATTTAAGGCTTGAGCCTTTGTGGATTCACGCAAGAAAAGTCATGCGAAATTCAGCAGATCAGAAGGTGACCCTGTCTACCCTGTCTTGCCTGGGAAGATTGGCTGTTCCATCCCCTAAAGCATAGAGTAATGAAATAGATCCTGATCATGCTTTCTCAAGGCAAGTTCATCTACCAGCATAAAGGTCAGCAATTCCAGATTTCTACTGCAAAGACTGAGCCTGCTGTCGGTCCAGACTTCTTGAAGTCGTTGTTCGTCCTGTTATATACACTGTAAATTTTGCTACTGTGATTTCAGACAGTGAAAAGCATTAATCCTTAAAATTCAGTCTACCACAGCCCCTTCCTATACTGACCAAACTGATGCCTGTATTATTGTGTTGGTTTTTTAAATGGAATATTTGCTTCTAAGTTAATGTCAAAGTTCTTTGTCATATGCCTCCTTCCATATTTGAAAAATGCAACCACTGTGACCTAACCTCCCTTATGGCCAACTCACCTTTATGGTTTCCAAAATGAATCATTCTAATGTCAAAGAACCAATTTACACTTGCAGATCATTCATTTACTACTACTACTACCATGCTTAATTGTCATGTCCAGCTCATACAGCACCTTCCCAAATTCCAGAACTCAATGTAGGTCAAATACGAGGGAATTTAACCTCTTCCAAATAATGGCCTACATCTAAAGAGACAAAACTTGATTTTGAAATAGGAGTTTCAAAGTAAACAGCCCTTTCCTCCAGCTATTTTACTGAAAGTGTTCCTATTTTGGCTGGAGACTTCATTTGCTTTTTCTTTTCAAAGGTATCACAGAGCTTGACAGTACCGCAAGCTGTGTTTGGAGAGCAGGCACAATGAGATCATTCTTTGGTGTCACTGCTTCTGTTCTAAGTTCAGCTTGACTCTCAAGCTGTGGTTTGACAAGACGGAATCTGTTTTTCAGTCCACATAGTGTCAAGATGTCAAAGGTTCTGTAATCATAAGAATGTACACTGGTAGAGAGTCTCTCAAATGATTCAAGATTTTAACATTGTTTTGAAGAGATTTTGTCCTAGTAGATTTAATATAGAGCAAGAATTCTTTGTCTAGGCATCTCTAACTCCATGCAGTCTTCCTGCCAGCCCAAAACTGTAAAGTGAACATAAATACCACACTGTGTGCTCTGGCTAAAACAGCAGAAATGAGTCGATATGCTCTTGCCTGATTTTGATCAAATTTGTACCACAACATGGTGTATAACCGCATAGAGCTTGTGTTAAATGATTACAGAGCCACTGTCTTGGTAGTCTACCAAAGCAACAACTCTGTGGTTAGAAGATTAAAGGCATTTCATCATAGCATCTGCTCTGCTCTTAGAATTAGAAACACCCCCATCTGTGGAAGCTGTCACATCTAATAAATAGACAGTTTCAATCATTACCATCTAGGATGTCATCAGGAGCACAAGATGGAAGATGAAGATGATGTGCCTCAGCTGCAGGATTTTTAATGCTATATTTATAGTGACCCAGACCTCCCCAACTAACAAAAAAATTATTGCTTTTTGGGCAGGGTGAGTGTATTGGTGTGCCCCTATGTGTTCTAATCAAATCAGTATTTTCTCTCATCTACAGATGTACTACAGTTCTGTAATTATAAACTCGTAAGGTTCCCTAGAGATTGTTTATCTGATCAGTAGAAACTACATGGCATATATATACTATCTATAATTTTACATGCACAGAGTATTGGTAGTTGATTATTTAATCCTGAATACAGCAAGCCAGAAGATAAAATCCAAGCAGAGAGAGTCTGAATTAAAACTTTTCTTAAAAGATCACCCAGTCTTTAGAATAAAAATGTTGAACTACTGAAGTATTTGGTGAATACCACAAACTTTAGCATGCTGTTCCAATGGTTCTTTTCTAATTCTAAACTTACAGAAGATAGACCTGACAGCTTATATGTAGCGTGAAGAACATTCCTCTCTTTCCTATTTTAGGATTTAGAAGCTTGAAGACAGCTCCTAACTTCTCTTGTAAGTCAAAACAAACTTCTTGAGTCATCAATTCAGTATTAACTCAATGTTTAGTTTGATCTTCTCTGGTCTTTCAGGTGCTTTGCAGGTGCTTACCTGCACCTTTCCTAAACAATAATAATCTGTCTTGAACTGTGGACAACTGCACTAGGGGCCATACCACAGCATTTACCCCAGTACCACACACAGAGGCAACATAATTCTCTTACTACTTCCAGAAATTCTTCCGCCTATGAATCCAATTCTATTTGGAAATCTAATTTACCATTTTAATTCTGGTTGCAGCACTTAGACAGATGATTAATCACCGTGACCCTAAAGACCTTTTAAAAATCAAAGCATGCTTCCTGCAGACTTCAAGAGCATAGCTTTGCATTTGGCAGTTAAGTTACATATTTGCTTATATTCCTCTTGCAGACAATCCAAATGATTTCAGTGGTTTGCCCTTTTCATGATTTATGATTCCCTCAGTCTTTCTGACACCTGTAAATACTGTCAGTTATCTCTGATTTCTCTTCTGCTTGTTTCCATGGGATTCAGCTGCTTTCATCACAGAATCACAGAATGGCCAGGGTTGGAAGGGACCTCAAGGATCATGAATCTCCAACACCCCTGACACAGCCAGGGCCACCAACCTCCACATTTAGTACTAGACCAGGCTGCCCAGGGCCCCATCCAACCTGGCCTTGAACACCTCCATGGACGGGGCATCCACAGCCTTCTCTGGGAAGCCTGTTCCAGCTCCTCACCATTCTCTCTGTAAAGAACTTCCCCCTGACATCCAACCTAAATCTTCCTTCCTTCAGCTTAAAAGCATTTCCCCTTAAAACCATTTCTCCATAAAACCATTTCCCCTTAAACCATTTCCCTTTGTCCTGCTGTTATCTACGTTTTCAAAGAGTTGATTCCTCTCCTCTTTGTAGGCTCCCTTTAGGCACTGAAAGGCTGCAATGAGGTCACCCCACAGCCTTCTTTTCTCCAGGCTGAACAAGCACAGCTCCCTCAACCTGTCTTCTTCTAGGGGAGGTATTCCAGCTTCCTGCTCATCTTTGTGGCTCTCCTCTGAACCCTCTCCAATAGCTCTCTGTCTTTCTTGTACTGGGGGCTCCAGACCTGGACACAGTACTCCAGATATGGCCTCACAAGAGCAGAGTAGAGAAGGACAATCACCTCCTTGTCCCTGCTGGCCACCCCTCTTCTGATGGAGCTCAGGATACCATTTGTTTTCTGAGCTGCAAGGGCACGCTTATCTTAGAATCTGGCCGCTAACAAATCTGGCTGACCAGGGACTACTCATTAGTTTTTGGGTGCATCAGGTTGATGTGTTTCCATTTAAATTAGAACGTTTTCCTTCTGGTATAGCTTTACCCACAAGTCACAGAATGAAAATACTCTCTAGGTTTCCTAAAACTCATATGGAAAAAAAGGTTGGTTGCAACTCATATCCCTGTTCCTACTCTGTGTGACTGTAGAAATACATGAAGCAAAAAGTATCTCCAAGCTTTGTCCTAAACTTAATTTATTGCTATTTATCTGGTCAAACACATTTGCTAGTCCTGAATTGCCTTGTTCTACACATCCTGTCAAGGGAAGAATTAACCTCTGAGGTATTTCACAGACTGACAGATACACGTGTGAAAACAGGATCCCAGTTAGACAATGCTTCCAGACAACCTAGGCACCTTCCCCACCATCCAATGATCACCATGCATGGGCCAGGCAGATCTCATCTAACAGTTGATTCCACCCTTCAATGAAGGATTTCCACTACTGTGGGGAAAGTGTCACATGTCTTACCTTACCTCCATTGGAGGTCAGTGCCAGGTTACTATGTTAGCAAACTGACCACGTCTTTCACTGTTACACCTTCTCCCAGGTACTCAAAAAGAGACTGTTAGCATCAATAATAAGCATAGAGGGAACTGTGTTTCTCAGAAATGAACCTGTGCCACTGGCTTTTCTTCAGCAAGAGTGTATGAAGCACTACAAATCTTACCATGAAGTGCTGGTGTCACTTTTCAAAGGACAAATCTCATGAAGTGCAAAAGTTGGGATTGAGGATAAGACTTCTGGCTACATTTTCTTAGAATCTAGTTGTTCTCGAAATAGCAAGGAAAAGGGAGAGGTTTGCATGCCCAGGTATGTTTTTATTCAGCAGCAATAGTGTAGATCAATCAATTCAGGTCATAAACTACGTATGTCTACAAAGCCCACTCACATTCATCACACCTTACTGAAATACTAATAGTATGAAAAGTTCAACTCTGCAAATTTTCTGTACACAAAGATGAAAACATTATTTTGTGCATGTTCAATGGCTACTTCATTGGAGTGTTTCTGAATTCACCCCTGCACTCTTCTGCTTTATTGATCTGAAATATATAGAAGCGATGACACTTCTACTTGCTTTTCTGTTCATCTGAACCAGCTTTGCCTGTGTCTAGCCAATTTAAATGGGGCACTCTCACATACACTCTGCTCGTTCCACAGATCGACGCTGTTTCTTTAAGTTTTGAATGCAAATTAAGTAACTTAAATAAGGTTAAAGCATCAAGAATATATTTGCTTTTCTGGCAAATCATGTGACATCTTCTCTTTATTAACAAGTAAAAATAGCTGTACGAGCCATCCGATGGGTTCCCTTGAAAGTACTGTGGTGACACTATTTAAGCAATGGCAATTTCAACTTCTCATTAAATTAAAAGAAAAAAACAACAACAACAAAAAAAACTTTGCAGACCATTTTGTCCCTAAAATAACTGAACTGAAACCACAGGAATTACATTATCAGTTGAACTCAATCTTGTTGTACTTCTTTCAGTCACTCAGAACATGGTTTTTACTTAGTGTTGGTATTTCTGGGGTTATGAAATGTCATTTGCTGGTGTCAGAAAAAATGCATCTTAGAAAAGCAAACAGACACATCCTTCATTCTTTTCTGTTTCACATAGCTGTCCCTCTTCCTTCCTTCCATGCTTTCTCTATACATCAAACATTTCTCAAATCTGTCAGTTTGCAGGGTTCCCCACTGAGAGTATATGCTTTCAGCATGTGCTGGAAGTGAAATAAATGGGACAAACAGTGTGCTTAGAAGTAAGAATACACCTCTCAGTATACAAAGCTATGACCATGAACTCTGCGAAAGAGTTTTCTACTTTTTTCTATGACAATAGTATTTGATTCAATATGCTCTAACTTGCCTTAAAAGAAAACAGAACCCTGGCTACGAGTTCCTCTTACTTGTTCTAGATGACCCTATGGCTGTTTTTATACACTCACCTTGTGGCTTCTTCCTCTCACTTCTGCTAGCAAAGAAAACTCCAGTGGGATAATTCTGTCTCCATATGTTTCTTCTGCTCAATAGCCAGAGAAGTCTTATAGTTTGTTTGCTTTCGGAAAACAAACAAAAAAGAGATCTGCTTTAATTTTTGTTTGAACATATATCATGATAGATTGCAAAAAGCGAACTGACCAAAATAGGAATTTTACGTATTGATTTGCTGTAATTGGAAAGCTCCTAAATATTGCGTTCTAGTGCAACACATAAAAAGATAAAAGGAATGGCTCTGCTTGGAGCCAAGTTGTTGGGTGGGCTAAATTCTTTCCATTTTCAAAACAAATCAATTTGCCACCTGTTCTCTCCTTTTCAAGTGTTACGAGGGAGGCAAAGCTCTTTTCCTCCTCCCCAGTTTTCTTCTATAAAATGTTTGTATTTTATAGGTTCTTCAAATTAAATGTTTATTTTTGTTCTGGATGTTTCAGAAGCAATAAAATTCTCTATCAATTTAGATGCGACTTTAAAGTGTCACCTTTGTCAACTTGCATGATTTGCTATTTGTTTCTGTTTTCTCTTTCTTTTAGAAGAAATGTTTATCAGAAAGATGCATCTGCTGAATCTGAATGAACTGACAGAAGGAAATGCTGACATTTGAGCCAGGCTTCCCAAACTCTGTAACCACAAATACAAAACCTTGTTTGTGGTGATGGGTTCATTGGTAGAGATGAGAAGATACCGCTTGTGTTTAATCAGTTCTAAGAATGGAACAGAATAGAACCCTAGAACCATTAAGGCTGGAGAAGATCACTAATATCATCTAGTCCAACCAACAGCCAATCTGCACCATTCCCACTGACCACATCCCTCAGTGCCACATTTACATGGTTCTTGAACACCTCCACAGACAGCGACTCCACCACATCCCTGTGCAGCCTGTTCCAATGCCTCACCACTATTTCTGAGAAGAAATTCTTCCTAATACCCAACCTGAACTTCCCCTGGTGCAACCCAAGGACATTATCTCTCATCCTATTGCTGTTACCGGGGAGAAGAGGCCGACTTCCACCTCACTGTTACCTCCTTTCAGCTTGTTGTTCTTGTATCGTGAAGTGAAACTTAAAAAATAGGAGCAAAAGGAAGAACTGATCCATTCAACAAGCTTCAGCACTCCTTGAAATGAAAATAAAATGTTCGTGAGTACTTATAACATGGAAAGGAACAGCAAACATGGCTTCTTGAAGGACAAATAAAGTCAAACTAACCCAACTTCTTTCTGTGATGATGGAACAGACCAGTAGATTGGCTACTCACTGTGTACATCAATTTACAAAAGCTTTTGATACTGATGTGCCATTTTCCCAGGAACCCATGTTTCACCTGAAGTATTCCAAAGAACTCACGGAACAAATGACAACTGATTAGGGTTAGTTCTGGCTCACATGTGAACTGGAGGAATGGTTCAACATCCCTATCAGCAGTAAGGATGACCAGCCATAATTCGTGGTCATTACACCTGCAAGCCCACTCAGGTTTAAGTGATTAAATGGGAGGACTGAGCTGGATAATGATCCCATGAAACTCTCAAGTCAAGTGAGACACAGGTGTCAGCTTTGGAAGTATATACTGGGAGTTCAGTGATGAGAGGAGAATGGGGGTGGTTTTCTCCAGGGAAGAAATGTGTCATAGTAGCCTCAAGAGGCCCACAGAATTATTAGTAAAGAGGCAAGGAATGGGCCCTTTTCTGTATTCACAGGAATGAGATGAAAATTTCAGCCCTGCAGATTTAAGTCGTTCACTGATTACATTCTCCAGAAGGACAGAAAGTCTCAGTTGTGAATGTTTGAACAGGCAATGCCACTTCAGGATGGTACAGATGCAGTTGGAGCTGCCTTGGCTACAAGGATGGAGAGAACGACTTCTCATTTTCATATGGACATTCTCATACCTTTCCAGTGGTATTTTTATGAAATCATTTGTGGAAAACCTTGAATCAACAATGTATTAATATGAACACAAGTGATTCTACTCACTTCAGTTAAGTTATCCATGTCCAAAAACAGTGGCACCAGTAGAGTAATTAGTGAATGTCAGTGGCAGTTGAATAAATCACCACTTGCAGCTGTCCACGCTTCAATGTGTTTTTTATCTGCTGATTTTCAGGGAGTCAAAGGTGTGGAATTACAGGATCACAGAACTGCAGCACAGCTGAGGCTGGCAGGACTTCTGGGTCCCTCTGCTCCAGCCCTTGTAGGGACACCCAGAGCAGGGTGCCCAGGGCCATGTCCAGGCAGCTCTGGGAGATCCCCAAGGCAGAGACCCCACAGCCTCTGTGCAGCCTGTGCCAGTGCTCTGCCAATGCACAACACAGGAGGGCTCCTGGTGTTCAGAGGGAACCTCCTGTGCTCCAGTTTGTGCCCATGTCCTCTGGTTCTGGCACCGGGCACCACTGACAGAGCCTGGCTGTAGCCTCTTGGCACCTTTCCTTCAGACATTTATGGGCATTGATGACATCCCCTCTTCTCCAGCCGAGCAGCCCTGGCTCTCTCAGCCCTTCCTCATAGCAGGAGTACTCCTGGCACTTGCCATTTTGGTGTCCTTCTCTTGAACACTCTTCAGTACGTCCATGCATTTCCTGTCTGAGGGGCCCAGAACACCAAGTGCATCCTCGCCAGTGTTGACTAGAAGGGAAAGATTGTCTCTCCTCAATGACAGAATCATCGAATCATCAAGGTTGGAAAAAACCTCCAAAATCATCAATCCAACCATCCACCTACCACCAGTATTTCCCCACTAAATCATGTCCCTCAGAACGACATCTAAATGTTTTTTGAACACCTCCAGGGAGGGTGACTCCACCATTGGGCAGCCCATTCCACCATCTAACCACACCTTTGAAGAAGAAATTTTTCCTAACGTCTAATCTGAATCTCTCCTGGCACAACTTGAGGCCGTAAACATGCAACCTGGTGTTAACACTTTTCCTAATGCACCTGATAATACTGAATGAGAAACACATCAACCTCCTGCTAGATATCTCTGAATAAAGTCAATAGAACCACAAAGCAAGTAGGAGATGCTAGCATCTGCGAAAAAATACTGAGAAGGGGAAATAAAATGAGAAGAAGGCAATGAAGTGGCAGGTGGATTGTCCCTCCATACCTCTGCTGGTCCTTCACTAAAATGCTTTTCCGAGGGCAGGGCTTTCTTCTGCCTGAGATTTCTTCCTGCAGCCCTTCCCTAAGGCAATAGACACATTCCTGCCAGCTGCATTAATAACTTCCACCTTGTGACACTGAAAACACTGGGGAACTGTTTAAAAGAGTCCTGTCTTGTACAGATACACACAGAAGCAGCAATTACAGTAACAAGAGGAATAATAATAACAAGAAAAAGCACAAGGTGGAAAAAGTCTGTGAAGGAAGTGTGGGCGAAAGCATTTTTTCAGGTTCCTAGCATGAAATATTCCCAAGCAACAGACACTGCGAAGTGGGAGAAATCCAGAACTTCTACAACACTTTGTCTGAACGCCCTCGCAAAGAGAAAGCAGTGGGCTTCAAGACAGGTATCAGGATTTTGCCAATAATAAAATATACCTTTAGTTTTAAATGTGTTTCTTAACCCACTGTGTCACTTTGGCTCTATCTGAAGGGTTGAAAACTAAGTGCTTTTTTCTCTGCTTGTAATCTATTTCCTGTGGGCTGTTATTAGCACCTATCTGTCTGGCAGGAACTACCCAGTTACCACGTTGATCAAACCTTACCTTTGGATGTTATCCAAAATTGCTTAACAGAAAAGAATCCAACTGGCATATCTCCTATGAGGAGAATGAGCAACATTTCCTTGAAGAATTTACTCAAAGTAGGCGTGTGTATTATGTGCCAAGAAAAGAAGGAAATTTGATGCTAGCATCAGTTGATGAACATTAGCATATATTCTTTATGTGGTACACGCTAAAGGCGATGCTGGCAAAAACATGCAGGAAAAAAAACCATGAAAAAAATCATTGTTTTAAGGTCTTTCTGCCTCAATTTAGGGAGAGAAAATGACAAGTTCTTCAATTGAATTTTTTTTTTTCTTTTCCCCGTGAAGAATGGAAATACTTCAAGAGATGGGGGTTTTCTTGTGAATGTCTAAACACAACATTTGCACTGATTTCAAAATCTGTATGTTTCAGCGTGTCCAACACAGCCAAAATATTTTGCTTAGAGAAAGCAGGCATGTGTTACTATTTTCAATGCGTTTCATGTAAAAAGAAAAAAGTCAGTAATGAAGCGTTCGCTTTGTTGATCCAGTTCTCACTGAGTCATTAAGGGCAGGGAACAGAAGAGACAGAAGGATATGAGACATCTTTGAACACAGCACATACAGCGGACTACTGAGAAATTCAAACCCAAACGTCTAGACTAAGTGCAAAAAAACTTGAAGGAAAAGAAAATAAAAACAACACACAGAAACACAACTTGGAACGAAGTCAAAAAAACAGGATGAAATGAAACAAACCCCCAGGCTGCGTTGGAGATGTTTTGATGCAGTTTGGCAGATCAGCTATATGCTCACTTCCTGCTCCCAGGCCAGCTGTGAAGATCGCTCTCTGAATTATGGACTCATAGAATCGTTAAGGTAGGAAAAGGCCATTAATACCATCTGGTTCAACCGTAGACCTCTGGGAAGGTTTCCTCCCAAACCACCACCCCCCTTCCTCCAGGGGACAGGTGCCACGGTTTATTTTAGTGGGCAGCACCTCCTCAACCTAAGTTCTCTTGTCTTCAGTTCTCTTGCCCCTCTGAAAACACAGCAGCATGCCCCTAAAAATAAATAAATAAATAAATAAAAAAAATCAAAATAGAATTAAAAAATCCTGTGGTTTTGACACTTGTCCTCAAATTCCATGTCTGCTTTGACAGAATTACATTTTTTGGAGGAGTACTTGGCCTGTGATTTTCCATTAGTTCTGTCAAACAGTTCACAGACCTTGGTCTCTGTAAAATGGGGCTCTCAGATAGGGTGAGAAAAGCTCACATGAGGGGAAATCACGACGGGCAGGCTTGTCAGCAGGTTTGAATCCATCCCCTGAACAGAAAGAAGTGAAAAAACAAATTTGGCATTTTGGAGCCCAAACTGCAGGCCTGATCTGAAATGACATTGCAGTTTTCATTAGCTAGTAGGAGCTGATTTCTTTCCTCCTTATCCAACACGACCTTGAAACATACCTTAAGCTTAAGTAGGTTGTTGTAGTCTTCGGGGGCCTATACTAGCTTTCCACTAATGGAAACCAAGTTTTGAACTCCAGGGGATGAAATGAGGTGAACAAAATTGTGTATCTATCTAGTCACAGCTGTAAGATTTAGGGCATATGAAACAAAAAAATGGTGCAAAAGGGACACCAAGAACCTGTTTGAAGTTCAAGGTAGTAGAATATGTATAGGGCTGGATCTGAAGAAGTAGCTTAAATAAGTCTTGTTTCTTGTTTTTGGTTTTTGTGGTTCAGCAAGGTGCAAGGATGACAAATACTTAATAGCAGACCACTTCTGCCACAAAGCATGGCCATGGCTAAAGAGGCTGGATGATGTCAAAGGGTACAAAACAGCAGTCATGCGTGGTCCTTCAGCGCATCACGTGGTAAGTAGAGGAGCTAATAGGACTCTGACACCAATTCTTAGTCTACAGCCCTTTGTAGGATGGCATTCCTTAGCAGTGTCTCTCACCTGGGGGTAAAGGGAAGGAGACCAGACATCCTTGGACAACCACATGCAATTTCTCACCATCATCAAAAAAGTAACCGGCTGTCAGTCATCTGGTTTGCTCCCTTCTGAGGTTACAGCCCTACAGCAAAAGCAATTCATCAACAGACCACTCATAAACTTACATTCAACAAAAATAGTTCATTTTTCTACTGCTGGAAGAGCTGCAGCAGTTTCAGTCCCCCGATGATCTATACCACTGCAGCACTTCTTTGGGCTCGTGTTAGTGGTGGACCATTTTAACTTAGTAAGATACTCTGCAGGCTTAGTAAAATACAGAAGGCACTTCACCTTTTTATTGAGTGGGAGGGCAGGAGAGGTAATAGTACACACGCTACTTTTTGTAACCTACTCTCAGTTTGCAGTATCCCAATGCTCTGTATGAAAGCCTAAAACCACAAAGAAAATGAACATATCTTTAAATATTAGCAATGCAATTTCCTTTCTTCTGTTCTTGTGAATTCCAACTTGATGTTTGCACTTACCAAGTAGACAACCCAAAGGTTGCTTTCTGTGATCAAACCTGGCAGCTGCGAACTCAAAAGGGAGGGCTGGAATGAAAGTAACACAGAAAAGCTGGAGAAAAGAACAGTGTGGCTTCACATGGTGATGGAGCTTCTTTTCCTATCTCCTCTGAAATTCTGCTCTTTCACATACCCTACTGTTGTACAGCAAGAGGAAAAGAAATAATCAGTGAAAGTGTTGAGTTTGTAGGAGACACGAGATCCACTTGAAGAGCCATGAGACGCTGGCTGGTGTTCAAGGGTATGCTGGTAACTCGTAAACTGAGAAGCCTCCAAGTGAACAGTGTGTGTTAATAAAAGGCTTGGTTGGAGGGCAGAGAAATGTGCTGCTTCTTAAGGCGTGGTGCCCCCGAGAAATGGATGCACACGGTGTCCACCTCTGCTCTGCCTTTAATGCAGGGCCCATGTCCCAGCCCACGTCCCAGCCACGGATCGCGTCCCGAGCCATGCCTCGAAGGACTACGTCGCAGTCCTTGCTCTACACTCGGGACCAGCTGCTGCGCTCAGATCCCCCAATAAGGGGCTGCTCAGTAGGGCTGCCCCTTATGCTCTCACCTCCTCGGGCCCCTCCTGCGAGGGTAGAGAGCTCGAAGCTCGTTCGATGAGAGCCGGGGGTCGCGGGCCGGTGTGGTCCGCGGCAGCTGGGAGGCGGCGTGAAGGGCCGTCCGCACTCCCCGGGAGCTCCCCGACAGCCCGAGCGGCTGCAAACAGGCTTAAGGCCGAGGCGATTTGCGCGTAATCCCCGGCACGGCCCAGGGAAAGGGGCGCGGTGCCGGGGTGTGCGTGTGGGGGCAGCTCGGTTAGACCCCCGGGAGACGGGGGAGGGAGCGAAGCCGGGCGGGGAGGGAGGAGGGGGCCCGGAGAGGGCAGGGGGAGAAAAGGGAGGAGCGGCAGGGGGTGGAGGGAAGGAAGAGCGGCGTGGGGAAGCGCTACGCTCCCGAGCGGCGAAGGGAGGGAGGGAAAGAAGGAGGAGGCGGTGGAACGCGCTCGGCTCCGTGGGCCGAAGGTCGGGAGATGGAGGAGCACGGGGAGCCGTCTTACAGCGGCCGCAGCCCCGCCTGGGAGGAGCTGGTAGGTACATGCGTGCCTCGCCGCGCGCGGGCATTTCCTCCTTTCCTTCCTGCTCCCTGCTGTGCGGTTCGGGCTGTCATCCCGCTGCGCGTCCCCGGGGCCGGAGTTGGGCGTCCTGACCTGAGCGGCACTCGGAGCCCCGCCGCCAACTTTGCCGAGAGGAGCGGAACGGGATGGGGGTACGGAACGCCGGCGTAGCGTCCGGAGAACGAGAGAGATACTCTTCCAGGGAGATAGACTTTTCCTATTGTTATTTGTTCCTATTTAATTTCCGCAGCCGCGCTGGGAATCGCCTCCAAGCTCTCCCCGTGGCGGAGCCGAGCCGGGGTTCGGGTACCTCCAGAGGGGGTTCCCCTAGAAGGGCTGCCGCTTCGGTATGCTGAAGCCGCTGGGAGACTCTCCTCCCAGCGAAGGAAATCGTGTCACCGGCATCCTCCGCCGGCGATAACATCAGATTTCCCCTGTCGGCATCCCGCCGTAGGGCTTTTCTCCATTGTGCAAACACACGCACACGCACGGCGGACGGGGAGGGCTATTAATAGCCCCTGGGTCGCCGCTCTTGAGGTCTCGGGCTGCCCGAGAGGTCAGGGCTGGGCTGTCCCTGGCCATGAACTCTGTGGGACGATTGAAGCATGCACCCGTAACACGGCCACGCGTCCCTTCAGGTGGCTGTGCCTTTTTTTTTCTTTTCTTTTTTCTTTTTTTTTTGCCAGCCTGCACGGGTCCAGCCCCTGGTTCTATTTCTGAAGGCATTTTTTAACACCGGATTGGGAGAGCCACACTTTGCCTGTCCCAGTCTGCACACTCCCAGGAATCTCCCTGGAGATACCTGCTGTTGACCCGCTGCCACCCTACCAGGATTTGCAACCCTGTGCCTTCCCAAATACATTTTTGACTGGCCTCGTTTTCTAGTGAAGTTGAACCCTTTGCTGCCCTCCGTGGTCCTCAGCTGAAGACGTGGCCGCAGATGCAGCTGTGATAGGGAGCACAGCTGGATGCGAGACGTTCCAGCAACATGGAGCTGACATTCACAGACAGCTCACAAAGGCAGACTCTAGATTTTGCCTGGAGAGATGAAAATGCCGTGGGAGGAAAACAGCGAATCCCGTTCCCCTGAACGTGTTGTCCTACTGAACAGTGACATTTACATTGGCTGCCAAACTCAGCTGAAAGTCGGGAGGCAGACAGAAAGCAGCCCCTCCGTATGGCTGGAGCAGCCCAGCCTGCTCCCTTCTGGGTGCAGATAAACACAGAGAACTTCCTTTCTTCGCCCCCCCCTCCCCCCCCCCTCAATCTCCCTCTCCATAAAGGAGAGGATTTGGGTCATGTTTATCATTCTGTGTCTGCATTTGTTCAGGGTACACACATGAATGCAGTTTTAAGGCTAACCACTGCATTCGTTTCCTTCTACAAGTCTCCAATTTCAGTCCAAGCACCCAGTCCTCTACCTGGTAACCTGCTGGTAAAACACTGCATCTTTGAGGCAAAACTACATCGTTCTTCTTCATGGAGATCATATCAATCACCTTCTTCGACATGGGCTTTGTCTTGAAATAAGAACAAAGGGAGATTTAGATGAGGAACTGCGTGGGGTAGGAAAAATGTGCCCAGAACTGTCCTTCTCTCCCTAAACATAGAAAAGGAGCAACAGGGTGAGAGAAACCACTGCAGGTTTGGAATCTGTGCACAGTGATTACCTCTGTGAGTTGTCAGGTGTTGGTGAGGAGTGCTGTCAGGGCTGAGCTTGACCATGTGAAATTTAGGATATCTATAAAATCCTGACCTTAATTCCCAGCTCACTGTTGAACAGAGAACATCTTCCCACTTCAGTAAGAGCCAAACAGAAATATCAGCATCAGGCTCATCCTCTGCCTTTCAAAGGGACATTCAGGGGCACTGCACTCCAGACACACGCAATCTAGGCTACAGAGTCCTATACCTTTCTTCCACATCTCATATGGGACCCCAGCCTTACCTTCACCTTTTGAGGTGGGGGAGAAAAACTTTTTATCCTCCAGCTGACAGATGACAAAGTGACCTAGAGAAAAAGAGATAAATACACCTATTATGGTGGGAATCAATATTAGAGCTGGAAGCATTTCTGTTCCTGGAATCAAATGATGCGTTAATCTGCATTATAAGCCATAATCTGCAGAGCAGCTGGAGTGTGTATTTGGGTTTTTGGTACCTCGCATATGCTTTTTAGTGATGTGTACTCTGTTATCAGCACTGGAAGCTGTTTGGTGGAAAGATTCTTACAGTGCACATATTTACCCAGCACTTTGGAATTCTTTGAATATAAAGGGCAGACCATCAGCTGATGTTAATTGCCGTGACACAAATGATGTCAGTGGGGCTGTTTTGTGTCAGTTGAGAATCTCTCTTTCAGTGCCAACCTTTCTTTACTCTTTCCACCAGCTTCCTTTAGTATAGCAATTTAAGGGAATTATTAAGAAATGTGAAATTGAGTATGTGAAAGACATAATTCACACACGTATCACATGTGCTCTTCAGGAGCCTGACTGGAGGATTAGTCTGGAGGATTTCAGTGGTGCCACTCATACCACGGCATCCATACCTGTGTTCCTCAAGATGAAATCTGCTGTAAGGTGCTTCTCATATTAAGTCTGGCTTCAGCCAGTTGGGTAAGATGTAAAGATAGAGTCAGCTGGCAGTCCTCATCCAAAGGAAGTCCCAGGGACACCTCAGGCAGCATTACCTGGGTAAAGACCAGAGCTGGATCATAAGCATGTTTTAACTCCTTTGACAAACAGAACAAGTGAGGAGCACTGAGAACTTGAAAACTTTCCTTGTGCATGGAAAATATGTATAACAACTTTACGCATGACTGCAAATGAATAACTCTTTTATACTTTATACAGCACAGCGTTTGGCTGGTGTTAACACCAAACTCGTTTGGTTTTCTCTGTTTTGAGGAACACTGAAAACTTTAGATGGTGGCGGATTTTAGCACTTATGATTTTACAAATGCGTGCTTTGTAGATCCCGTATTCACCTCAGACTGTACTTGGGGGGCATTTGTTATTTGCTGAGTACTGTTGCTCCCACTGAACTCTCCGCCTTAAGTGAGAAAACATTTCCAGTGTTTCAGTTCTGAAGTTCATCAAGACCAAGTGGAAGAGATCTGAGCCAAAGTGACAAGCACCCGGTGCCCTCTCCCTTGTCACTGGAACTGGATGGCCTTTAAGGTTCCTTCTAACCTTAACCCATTCCATGATTCAGTGTTTTTTGGGTTTGGGCAGCCAGTGAAGAGGAGGATGGCAATGGGGACGTCCATGTGGGGATGGATGACACGCTTTGCATGATGCACTGTGCAGGAGCTAGGGCTCATAGTTAAGCACTGAATGTGAACAGAAGCTGGAGAGCCATGTTTATCATCCATTCGCATTGCCCATTTCACCTACAGCCACTCATTGAACAGCATTTGAAATGAAGCACAGTGAAGGAAACCTGAGCTGTCTATGCAGATACCTAAGGAGATCTTCAGCAGACAAGTTACATTTTATGCTTTAGAAAAAAAAATCTCCCAACGTGCAAACCTCAGGTCACCAATTGAGCCAACTTTGTGACCTCCCTAAATTCAAAGGCGTTCATCCAGAACTGCGGATAATGTTTCTCCTTTTCACCTTAATTCTGGAAGGTGGGTGAAACGCCTGCTTGTAAACAGTTTTGCACTCAGCTTTGCACAGGATCCCAGTCATGTGGTAGAGACACAGCTGTCACATGTACCGATATTTTGAATGCTTTTTTAGCATGGGAACAAATTTAACAGTAATAGTGTTGTTCATCTAAGCGCTGCTTAATTCAGTTGAATTAAATGGAATCAGCGAGCGTTGTGTTCTGTTAGCACCCAATGTTCCTCAAATCACAGTCCCAGCCCTATGCAAACTGCATTAGCATTAATTAGCACACTGTCTTGTCACCTAGTTGCAGTATTCAGTTGTCATTTACCTTCAGAAAGCTCTGCTAGCTGTAAGCCATGTTCTGGGGTAATTTGTTGTTCTGAAGTTGCTGGGGAGGAGGAAGAGGAAGGAAGGCAGCTGGGGTGACAAAGTGTCTGTAAGCTTCTCTCTTGCTCTTATCTGTGTCCTAAGTGAATTCAGTGCACACTTGCTCTTGCCCAAGTTTTATCTTACATTTTTGAAGCAGAACTCTTTCAGGGAAAGAACGAGACGAGTGAGGAAAAGGAGCTACACGAGAACTTCACCTAGTTTCAGATGTGGTACTGGTGGTAGGACTTAGGCCCAGTTATTACTGTAATAAGAAACACAGGTACTCACAATTCCTTTAAAACATACCCTAAAAGAACTGATCCTACATAGAGAAGAGCAGTAGAACCTCATGGAAGTGCCTGATTTGGTGACACCTATGTGGGATACAACACCCGTGTGGCTTCATGCAGATCTTTCATTTCACCTACTGGAAATGAAAGTCCCAATGAAGGAAATAGGATATTCCAGTGTATGAAATCCAGCTCACAGCACAGTATTCACAGCATAGGATGCGCTCTGTGTTATGGTTTCGCTTTTGTTTCTCATTTGTTGCTCTGTATTTCGGTACTGGGGCACTTGTATTAGCTCATTGAGAGATGGAAGTTCCCTTTTAAGAAATACAAATAGAATTGTGGGAACAGAGAAGCCGCAAGTATTGGTCGCTTTCTCATCTTTAATCCACTCTGTGCAGTTGGGAGCCGTGTGTTTTATTTGGTATTGCTGAGACTGAATGCTTATTTGGAACACTGACTACACGCAAAGCCACAGTCATTTCAGAGCCCCACAATTCAGAACATGTGGTGACATTTCGAGATCACGGGAGCTGCCAGATCTGCGACGAGAAGGGAAAAGCCACCAGAGGACCGCTCTTATGTGAAGACAATAACTTCGAGCAAAGCAATACAAAAATTAAACGGATGTGGGAGAACAACCACGTCCCGTTTCGAGTCGATGCATCCCGTTAGGCACGCTGCCTTCTTGCTTTTAAGTGCCGGACGCGCGGAGCACAGCCGCACACCTCCCCTCTGCACCTGCACAGGTGCCTCATCCCCGTGCCAGGCCGCTGGGCTGAGCCCCCCGCACAGTGCCCACGCGTGGCTGCGGGCTGGGGCCCGTTCCCCTCTGCGTCCCCGGGGATGCCGCCCGCTCGGCCCCTCAGCTCTCGCCGCCCGCCCGCTCCATCCTCAGCCGCGCTCGACGCTCCCCGCGGCGATAAGGGCTCGGGGGCCGGACCTGCCCGTCCGTGCCCGTTCCGAGCCGGGAAAGGCTGCCGGCGGGCCGGGCCGTCGGAGGGGGCGGCGGAAGATGGCGGCCAAGCGGTCGGCCCCACCAGCGCCCGGCTCTTCCTCGCCTCCGTCCCTCCCCCCCGCGCCGCCCCTTTCCCCACCCTCCCGCGGCCGCCTCCTCCCTCCTCCCCGGGGAGGGGAGCGGCAGCGGCTGCCCGGGCTGAGCCGGGCTCGTGTGCTCTCTCTCGGCAGGAGTCCGGGAAGATGGCCGGAGCCGAGGCAGGGATGAGCGGCGCCGGGATCCAGCAGCAGCCCCAGCAGCAGCCCCAGCACCCGGCGGCGGCGGCGGCGGACGAGTCGTCGGACAGCGAAGGGGAGCACGAGGGCCCCCAGAAACTCATCCGGAAAGTGTCCACCTCGGGCCAGATCCGCAGCAAGGTAAGGGGCGAGGGGACAGGAGCCCGCCGCCTCCGCCTCGGCACCCGACGGCGCGGCCCGCGGTCGCATGCCGCTGCCCCCCGGCTGAGGGGGAGGCAGCCGTGCCTCTTCCTTCCTCCCCTCCCCTCCTCCCGGCCAGCTGCTGCGTCCACATCTGTCCCCGCTGGCAGGAAGCCCCCCGGGGCGGCGGGGCCGGAGGGGAAGCCGCCTGCCCGTAGCCGGCAGCCGCCCTGCCCTGCCCGCGTCCTGGGTGTGGGGGAAGCAACCTCCCTCTGCTCCTCTTCCTCAGCCGCATCCCGCCCGGCCCCGCTCGCTTCTCCGGCCCCGGCCCCGAGGAGCTCCGCGAGGAGTTGTGCGGCCCCGCCGGTGGCTGTGGGTCTGTAAAGCGGCTGTCAAAGTTTCGGGGCAGCGCGTTTTTTCGGCCAGCTCGGGCTGCGGAGCCGCCCCGGTGGGATTGCTGGCTTAACTTGGTGATGGATGGTGTGCTTGCATCACGATTTTTCCTGTAAAATGAACTTTGGCGAGCACGTGTTGAAGGTTGCTTTTCTACTGAGACTTAAGCCAAGTAGAAGGATCTCTTGCAAAACACGGTCCAAGTTCCATGGATGCACAAAGCCCGGCTGAGGTCATGCTCAGGCAGATGGCACGTAGGGCTTGGGTTCTGCACCACGACTCGTGTGTTACTCCCTTTGCCTAGCCAAGTTTGTGAGGATCTGCTATCGTGTTTGTGTGGGTTTGTGCCCTTCATCCCTTCAGCTCCACACACTACAGCCAAAGTGCCTCTCTGCAAGAAGCACTCGTTGCTTAGCATTGGCATTATCTTGCTTATGTGTAAGGTGCTAAGCCCTTTTTTCCAAAAACCTTCTTGTTGTCACTGCCTTTTGTTGCTAGATGTAACTTTGCAGTTGTGATTTATGTTACCTGCTAGTATAACCCTTCAGCCAGGCCTAACTGCTGTTTCACTGCGCTGTAAGTTGCATACAAACTTCCAGCTTTAACATCACTCCTCTGTGGTGATCTTCAAAAAGGCAGAACTGGTGCTGTGTCATCTCTGCTGGGGCTAGGTGTGTGCAAGGCTTTGCTGTCCTTAGTGGATGGTGCTTGTGTAAAGAAGATGTGAGGATTCTGTTCTCTTGAAACAGTTTTGTGGGCATGGAATCCCAGTGAGTTCTTACCCAGCGTTGTGGGTTGATGGGATACTGAGGGCTGCAAAGGCAGTTTTTTTAAGGCAATTCTGAATGTGATACTTTTGCTTATCTTAGTTTGCATCCCAGTTATATTTCTGTGAATTAGATTTATATGGGAAACGCTGACTACAAGGGGGAATGGTTTTAAACTTAGACAGGGGAGGTTCAGGTTAGGTATTAGGAGGAAGTTTTTCACTTAGAGGGTGGTAAAGCACTGGAACAGGTTGCCCAAGGAGGCTGTGGATGCCCCATCCCTGGAGGCATTCAAGGCCAGGCTGGATGTGGCTCTGGGCAGCTTGGTCTGCTGGTTGGTGACCCTGCACATAGCAGGGGGTTGAAACCAGATGATCATTGTGGTCCTTTTCAACCCAGGCCATTCTATGATTCTATGATAAAACGTTGCTTTACTTGTTAAAATTTACAGTAACATGCAACTGAGAATATAAATAACTTTTCATTGAAGTAAAAGTTATATATCTGTGTTAAGGATGAGACCCGCGTTCAATAATTCAGATGCACTTTATTTTATAACTCAGGATGCATTATTTAAAAGTAGCTGTATTTAGACTGACAACTCCCATTTAGTTTGAGGGTGTTTCATATTTGCTGTTGCAGTAGTTGGTGATCAGTGGTTACACGAAACCACGAAAGCAAGGAACGTCAGGGAGCTGCTCTTTCACCCAGCCAGTCCCTTTCATTCAAATTAGATTTGTTAAGCTTCACTTACTCTGTGAATGTGTTTGTAAGCTAAGGTTTTAATTAAGTGGATGGGGTTTGTCTTACAGCTAAGAATAGACTTTTGAAAGAACCTGAAACATGCACTTTACATTTATCATTGATGTTCATGGGCCATTTAACACTGTGCTGTTTTTCTCTGGAGGTTGCTTATATACTTACTCGAGACATTTCAGCAGTGTGGCGTTGATGCCTTAGCATGCAGCTGCACCCGAAAGTCTCTGCTGGCAATTGTTTTTATTTTACTTAAGGAAGATGTTATTTTTAGATGTTTTGGTACAGTTGATCATTTGTGAAAGCTCCCATATGGCGATTCTTTGCAGACAGAGCCCTTCAGTGGTGGATTTTTCTAGCGTCTATATAATAAGATTTAGCAAACATACGTATAATAGCAAAACCTTTTCCCTGGCATAAACACAGTTTTGATGATTTCTAACACCTGTAGTGCTCAGAGTGTATTTTTAAGCCTCGTCCTCTTGCTCCTACATCTGAACAAACGATTACTTGACCACGGGGGAAAATCAGAATGGGAAAGTGAAAGGAAAGAATACTATACTGGAAGAAGTAATTACACTGAAGTTCATTGCTTTTCGTATGCTGATCACACGCTCACTGCTCTGCTTAGAAATCTGTAGTCCAGTTTTGCTTACTCACATTGAGTAGTAACTTCCTCTGTGAATGGCTTGGCTGAGTTTAGTGGAACTGCTTTAACAGCATTGTGATACTTGAAGTGGATGGGTGGTAGGGATGAACATCTCTGTAACTTTTAGTCTTGATCTACTTGTGAATTGCACATACTTCTCATGTTTTTAGAGTATACGGAAGGCTTGCCTTGTGCTGAAATATGGCCACTATTTATTTCCCTGGTACAGAAAACCTGAAGATCAGCACGCTCTAGTTTCTGCAAAATGAGGAATAAACAAGTATTCAGTGGGACAACACCTTGCCTGTGTCTAGGAGCTGTTCGCTCAAGCTGCACGCTTGTTTATAGGGTGATGCCGTGGCAGTAGAGGAGCCAGGACTGAAATTATTTAGCACTTCTACGAGACTAAAGACAGCATCTTTCATCCTTGTCCTGGAAGCTGTTGAATTGTGGAGCACATATGTGTTCCCGGAGGAAGCGCAGCAGAACAAACAGGTGGCAAGTGCCCTGTGAAGTCTGTGCGGCTCAGGGCTGAAATCCCAAATGGGAAGTGTTGAAACCATTCTTGACTTCATGATGTTTACTGGCAGTTTTTCCCTGTCTCTGAGACCTCAGTATCTGGTATGTAAAAAGTGTCCTGGTAAAACTGTTTTTTGGAAAAGACAAGGCCAGGCTGGATGTGGCTCTGGGCAGCCTGATCTAGTGGCTGGTGACCCTGCCTGTAGCAGGTGGGTTGAAACTAGATGATCATTTTATGGTCCTTTTCAACCTAAGCCATTCTATGATATATGTGTTTTATTTATTTATCTTTGGTGAAGATATTTAAAAATCTGTATTCAGTTTTGAAGCAGTGTGTATGATGATGTACCAGCAGTGTTGTACTGGGGAATTAAATCATGCAAAGCTCTTGCATCTGCATCAAATTCAGCTTCTTCACTTTCAAAGACGCTGGTTAAAACAGTCAGTGCTTGTGCCTTTCTTAAACAAAGCAGATGATTTCATTTCTTCGGGGTTGCAGTATGAAAACTCTGCCTGTCATCAGCTGGCTCCTACTTTCTTTAAAGTTAATTGCTGTAGTGCAAAGTACATTCCTCACAAAGATGGTCTTGTTTTAGTCGTTTATAGCTGGAACCTGTTGAGAAAGGAAGGCTCAGATTAGAACTGACAGTGTTGTTGTTTTTTTTTTTTTATCCAGCTTGGGGGCAAGCATGAGAAAATAGATGAAGTGATGCCTGGATGCTTGGAAGCAGAATAGTTATATGAGCCTGGTGGTAGTTTCTGCTCATGTCTTGAGTACTCTGTGCTAGGAAGTGGATATGGAAAACAGCGCTTTCATTGCTGACCTGGCGTCCCACTGTAATGGCTCCATGTGCTGTTAATGGGAAAGCTCTGTTGGATGTGTGTCTTTCTCTCCAATTTGCTATTGGGTATCTCACCTGTGCTTGTTTTCAGATAAAACAGACATTCTGGAGCAGGGAGTATGAATTTGGAAATGTGAGAAAATAGGGTTTAGTTATTGAGAGAAACTCACCTGTAACACATCAAGGAGAATGCTGTCTTCACTTCCTTCACCCAAAATATTTTGTGTTGTTTGTTTGCTTGTTAAATCATGGAATTACTATGATGTGGGGGAATTTCTGAATTACGGCTATGTTATAATTAGGGGAGGTAATAGTATTATTTAACTAAATTGCAAGAGTTATTACTAGAATTATCTTATCTTAGGTCTTTATATATTATTTTTTAGATACCTTAAATCATTATGGAGTAATAAAAGTGAATTAATTAAATTCCCACTGTGTTTTTATTGCTCTTAGTGGATAACACCAGCCATTTAGGAGCTGAGCCTTCAGAAAGTTTCTAAACTCTTCCATATGGTGACATTTCACAGTGCCAAATCCCAGTAGTCACTTCCTGTTTGTTTCTGGTATACGTTTCTGTTCGATTACTATAGCTTGTTAATTCCCCTAAACATAATTGCTATTGTTGGTGTTGATGCTAGACCTCATGAATGTCATTCTCTGCAATGTCATCTGCTGTATTTAGCTTTTATTATCTGGTAGGTGCTGATTTACTCAGCTAAGTCGTGGTAGATTTCTTTCTGATTAAGGAAACATGACTTACGTACCAGAAGTTGTCACGAGAATGCCACGGTAGCAAATGTAACCCTAATCTGGATTCTTTATGTGCATTAGGATTGTCTGAATCTGCATGGCTTCAAAATGCATTGCAATTTGCAATTTATTTTACAACTGCATTAACAGAAGTAGTGTTGCTAAACTATATCACTGTGTTTGTACAGCGTGGGGCGGGACTGGAATGACCCAGTGCATAGCAATCATCTTTGACTTCTTGGCACCTGATAGCACCTACTCAAAAGATTTAAGAGTGCTGCAGGGTATTTGTCTGCACTATTATGTTTTCCATAATTTTCATTCTACAGTTAAATCAGATGCCTGCTGTATGCTCTGTATATCCATTATAGCAAGGTGTCCCACCAGCAGTTTGTTTTTTTTTTTTTTTACAACTGTTGTAAAATCCCTGGCAAATTTCATTCCCTCCTCATATTATGTGGTAGCTTTAACGTCATTTCTAAGTTATATGTTCAGAATCATTTATCAGTTTTTTATGCAGATGTGTATATTCATATAAGCACAGAATGGCTGGGCTGGAAGGGACCTTAAAGCCCACCTGCTCCCAACTCCCTGCAGTGGGCAGTGCCACCCACCTGCTTAGGCTGCCCAGAGCCCCATCCAACCTGGCCTTGAGCACCTCCAGGGTTGGGGCACCCACAGCTTCTCTAGGCAAGGGTTGTAGAGCACATCTGAGAGAGGCAAAATCATTTTTAGCATGTAATGATATGTAATTTCTTGGTTTTTCCTACATGGTGCATCTCCATGTACTCTTTCAAAAAAGTGTCCATTAATGGGAAGTTTCAGTCAAAGACACAGTAGTTCTGGGAAGTTAAAAATGACTAAATGTGCTCTATACAGAAGGGAGTAGGGTTAGCCTGGCACAGTGGTCATTACCCCTCCAAATTCTGATACATGTTTGTATAAAACTGAAATGAAATCTGCTAAGGCATTTCAATGATGCATGTATTGGCAAAGTTTAAATTACTAGTGAGCTACCAGATAGGAAGAGTTTGTAACGTTTTTTTTTCAGTGGATATTTGCAAGCAGGTCTTCAAAGAAAATGTTGCTGCTTTTGCCTTTTGTTTGCTTTGTTTTCCTTAAAAGGATTAATGCAATTTTGTGTAGAAAAATAACATGAATTACACTTCTTTTTTGCCTCAGACATACAGTGAACTGTGAATGTGGGAAAAAGAAAGACAAGATAATCACACTCCCATCTTTAATATAAGAGGCACTGATTTTGTTTTGTGTTTTGTTCCAAGGGAATGCCAGAAAGATCAGGTGGAACACATTGAGCTTGTTCTGCAATTTAGGGAAAATTTCTGGTTTTAAGAAGCACAAGAAGAGACTATTTCAAGAACAAATGACAACTGGGAATCTCTTCTGAGGTGTCTTATCTGGTGAACTTCATGTGCACAGTCCTGAAGACATGTAACAGTCATTCCAGAGCTCAAGAAAGAACTGTTCTATAGCTGGGTCTTTATCCATGTGAGGCTATATAGATAATTTGTGTACATTTTGATTTCTTTCCAGTAGCTACATCAGGATCCAAAATGCCACAGGGCTTGCTGTATGACTGCTATATGAGTAGCTGGGCTATCCAGCTTAGCTTTGTATGTGTAACAGAACACACAGAATGACAGTGGTTTTGTAATTGAAGTAATGATCAGAAGAATAGTTCGTTTGGCTATCACAGAGCCTTCATATGAAAGGAAGTATCAAATCCTCTTGACTAGCTGAAGATGATAAAAGGCAACTTAGACCAGTGCTCTTGCTCTGGGACATTACAAAGGGCCAAGGCTTTTCTGTTTAATTATGTTACTTTCATTTTCTTTGGCCAACTTGTCCTTCTGGTTGTCCTTCTTTGGCCAACTGTCCTTCTACAAACAGCATGTGTAGTCTGCAGGCTTAGCTAGAAGGTAATATTGTGTTTTGTATTTATGTGTGGATTCACTGAAGTTCAGAAATCAGAGTTTTGGGTGTAAGATCATGCTTCTGTGGTAGTTTTGACATTCTGGTTTTCCTTTTTCTTCTGGTAGGGGTGACTAATGCAGGACTCTGTGTCTTGTGAAGGTAGTTCAGGAGCTTACCATGAGTGAAGCTAGCAGAGGAACCACAGGAAATGCATTTTGTTCTGCTTGGCCATTATTATTTCTTTTTGAGATTTTTTTTTTTGTTCTTCCCACGTGATGTTCTCTATTCTTGTTTCTAATACAGGTGAATGTGATGCTGGAATGCTGCTGACAGCATGGCTAGCTTTGGTCACTTCTTTCAGTTTTATGCTGATGCTTGATCTCATCTCAAAAGAAAAAACAAAACATTCTTCCTTTAAACTTTGCATTTGCCACCTTTTTACATTACCTTTTTATCCCTTCTTATCTTGTCTTCAAAGCATAAGTTGCATTGTCCAAAGTCTTTAAAAACCAAGGGCCAGGCTACTGAATAACAGTGCAGTAGCCATAGCTCTGTTAAAGTGAGTTCAAGCTACAATGCTCAGTTTGCTAGCAATGGTGTAGTAGCCACGCTGGGTGGCATCCATAACTTATATTCCTCCTGTTACAATAAAAAGAAGTGCCATTCTTTCTTAATGTTGTGATGAATACAGCATTTACAAACGAGCTTGACGCTGACCCAAAAAGAATACTATTTCACTGATGTGCTAAAAGTAAGAACTCCGAATTAGAGGGTATTTAAAATGCAATAAGAGATTTATTCCACTAAAACAGTTAAGCAGATGCTGAAACACTTCAGTTGTCCTGTACACTTTTACATGATTAATTACTTCTTAAAATTAAGCCGGCGCTTAAGTGCTTGTTGGATGTGGGCCATAGAAATTTTGTACGCAAAGTCAGAACGTGGTTGACTTAAAAGTTTTACCATGTAGGAATTATCCTGATATATTGCACAATTATGAAGAAATAGCAAATAATTTTTCTTCAGCTATTATTATTATTTTTCATTTGACTAATGTTCTTGCTTGGAAATATTTCAGTGCTTAGATACTAAAGGCACGATAACTGGTCTGTGCTCCTGGGACGTTTAAGATTATTGTAATGAAATCGGCAAGGCTTCCTAATTGATGGGAATTGATTTGTTTATTACAGGAGCGGTGTGAGATTTATGATGATCTGAACCATTCATTTCCTTGCCTTTAAATGTTTGGGTCTTGTAAATGGTGTGAGAGAGCTCTGCGTTGTTGTCACTAAGCAACCTTAATAGGGTTTTGGAGCCGAGGAGCAGCATACTGCCGGTGAGCCTCCCCGTGCTTTTGCTGGCTGGGAAGGAGGATGAACCCCTCAGTGGTAGCTGCCAGAGGAAGCTTGCAGCCGATTGCAGGGCTTTTAGAGATGTCCGTGCTGAAGGAAGCCGGCCGTGCCGCTGGAGTTGCTTTGCGCTTCTGGCACAGCTTCGTGCTGGGAAGATCTGCCTCTGTCTTTCGTGCATGTGGAGAATTAAGTGGATCTAAAGGGCTGTCGTGCTGCTCTGGTCAGTTATGTCCTGTTGTGTGGCTGCTTAAATTTAGCAACTCCGTTTGGCTGTCTTCGGTCTGACAGCTGGTAGTCCTGCGAGCTGCTGTAGTACTGGGGAGGAGGAGGGAGACCAGTGGGCTCCCAGCTCCCGGTGGCATAAGAGGCTCAGGACATCCACGAAGCTCACCAGAAGCCAACAGGCAGACTTCTTCCCTCACTGTGCACGCTTTGTGTTGGTCGTGAGAACAGGCACATGCTTCTGTGTTTGTTTTAATGCTCCCATAGAGACATCTTGCTGATCATCTCCTCCTTTCCTTCCTGCTGCTGTCCCTGTTTCTTCAGAGCTGCAGCTGAGAAAGGGCAGCATCCCTGTCCCTTTCAGCCTGCGACTCTGCAGGTTTCTCTCTCCCAGTAATGCCAATGAAGGGAGGAGTTTCCAAACCCCAAACTTTGGTTGGGTGTGGAGTATCAGAGAAGGTGCAAATCTGTGAGATTGCTCCTCTGGATAGCTTCACTCCATGCTGCCTGTTTTGAGGGCTCTCATCTGTTCTGGGAGCAGACATTCACTGAGGAACTGTGGGCTTGAAAGCCAGTGTACCTTTTGTGATGGATTTTTATCTGGTATTGTCATTTTTTGCCTGATATCTTGGAAGGCTTCCTGTGAGTTATTGTATTGACAAACATTGTTTGTCTCTGTCTCAGCTTTCTAGTTGATAAAAGTGTAAAAGAGAGTCCAAAAAGTGGTTGTGATGAGTCAAGCACCCCATCACTGTAAGAATAGCATAGAATACACTGACTTGGAAGGGACTCATAATGATGATGGAATACAGCTCCTGTATGGTGTTGTTCACGGTGCATGCACTAATTCCTTCATGTTAACTTGCTGCATTTGTAACACACAAATTCTTCCTGTGACGAATGCTGAGAGGGTATAGGTCTGCAGTGGGGAACTGATATAACTGAATTACTTGGGTCTGAGATGTAGAGCAAATGGTTCTGATTAAGCTTTTAAAGAAAGAAATACAAAATGTTTTTATTGTTTACACAACTTCTCATTAAAGGCAAAACAAACAAAAAGAGCTGTGAAGCCTGAGCTCCTATCCAATGCTGTTAACCTCCTTTTTTCTTTTTTTTTTCTCTCAAACGAGTTAACTTGCCTAAGCAAACTGTGCATGTAGTCTGGAAGTTTGCATTATAATGCTTTTGTTGAGGGAAAGAAGAACTTGAGATAGGTTTCTTACGTAGCTCAGTTAACTGCAGCTTGGGTTTTATATTTCTTTTATAAAGAATGAACTATGCATGAATCCTGGGCTAATGTGAATACCTGTATGCTATTTCTTGTCTGCTTCTGGGAAAAAAGGGACTTAACCTGTATTGGTTAGCATGTTAGGGCCTGTGCTTGCATCCTTTCTCCCTTGCCCTACTTGCTAATGTTACAAAATCCCTAAATAAAAGTGCTGTGGGCTTCAGAAGGTTGTCAGTTTCATACCCGTGTCCCTGAGGCTTCACTGAAAAACTGTGTTCTGCTGCTTCTGCAGCGTTTCAAAGGAAAAGGAGATAACAAGAAATGCAGAACTTCTGATGAGCTCTTGTCAAAAGCAAGCTATTAAATGTGCTGGTTGACATCAAGCTGCATGGTTAAATCCATGCTACTTTTGCATATTATCTCACATTACCTGGCGTTCCCAGGTGAACGTGATAGCAGTGCGTAGCTGTGGGTCTGAAAAGAATGCATAATCTCTGTTCCAGTTTCTTTAACCTTTGTGTGGTTCTGATTACACGTACACTTCAGACGATCTTAATTCTTGCACAATGCGATCAGCACTTCAGTCTGTGTGTGTGTATGAATAAGTACTAATGTTATTTTCTTTTTTTTTAATTCTTTTTGCTTGCATTATTTAGGGCAGGAAAAAAAAAAACAAAAAGCACCAGTGCACCAAGTCAGTTTTGCACTTGGTTGGTGAGTGGAGGAGACGAAAGGAGTTAACATCACAGGTTCTGCTCCTTCCCCACCCTTCCTCAGCAGTTTTACAAAGGGCTGCTATTTCAGATTACCCTTTGAGCCTGTGATAAACCTGTGTCCCTGCCTCACAGCGAGCAGTTGGAAACGAGTGGGAAATTTTATATTTTTCTATTTGAGCTACAAAAAAAAAAAAAACCCAAAAACCTGCAGGTAAATGAGCTTCTGCTGGGTTTTGTGCTAAGGATGATTATACCTTTTCTTTGAAATACACACCAGGGTTATTTATAGCTCATCTGCAGTTGAAATTACCATGAGTAGGTGTGAGAGAATACAGAAAGGGGCTTTTTGTAGGTAAAAAGTATTTATGGGGCTTGGTACAGAAGCAAAATAATTATTTGGGTTGGAAAGGACTTCTGGAGTGCCACCTCCGTGCTTAGAGAAGGGACGCTTTCAAAGCAACATAAGGTTGCTCAGAGCCATTCTTTTGCAAATAATGTTTTATACACCATCAGAATGTGTCTGGCTCCTGATACATTTTGTATTAGGCATCCTCTGTTTTCTTCACACACCATGCTGAGGATAAGCTGTGTCTGCTAAGGAAGATTTGTCAGCAGGTAAAGGCTTGTTTAGATACATTCAGAAGCAAAAAAAAGTATATATATAGAAGAAAAAAAATTAGTTTCAATGGTACGAGTTTGGGAAAGATTGTAGAAGGTGAAAAGCACCTTTACTTCCCTCTCTCTACTGCCTTATAGCATGAGTGTGAGGTGCCAGAGTACACTTAGCGTACCTAATTTGGAGTGCTTTAAATAGCTTTCTGTTTGCATTACAGATAAGTGTTTGAATGCAGATCAGTGGTATGGAATCATGTCATGTCCTGTCAAGTTCTAAAACTGTTCTCCTCTCTCTAAACCTCTCTAGACAGATTTCTGTCTATTTTAGTACTATTTTAGCACTGGCTGATTTGCCACAAGACTGATTCAAATTAAAATTTGAATGGACACTCCTGGGAGCTGGAAATTAAACTGCTCTGTGACAAAAGGAAATGACAAAAACTGAAATTATTTCTACGTTGCTGTTCTGCATCATTTTAGATGACCCAGGTTTTGACCAAGATGCAGTACACTGCCACTGAGGGTGGCTGGTTTCATGCTGCACCATCTCCACAGTTCCTCTCATATCACAGATCTACCAACAGAGGTGACTGCGCACTTCTTGCAGGTGCTGAAGGGTGACTCAGAGATCACGAGTCTGGCACAGAGTAGGACCCACCAAGAGGGGGGTGAGAAAAGAGATGCTTGGTGTGGAGCCTTGGTGACAGTAGGCTTTCTGACCCTTTTTTGTGTCCTGGGTATACTTAGTGTTTTCTTTCTGCTAAATTTTGTGATTATGAAACATCTCTGATGGTGTAGTTTAGCAGCAAGGCTGTCTGTCTCCTCTTTGAGCCTCTACTCGATCTTCCCTTCTACTTGACCTCGAACCACTTAAACTCTGTGGGTCTTGAGTTGTTAATGCCACTAATCAGTTATGCTAAGACACATGGTTATGGAAGAATAGCAATGTCAGCTCTTCTCCACAAGGTGTTAAGCGAGACTCAGCTTCTGATTCTTTCTGTGCATGATTTTGTAGTATACAAAAAAGCATTTATGTTTTCTTTCATTGGAGTGGTATGCAATGTAGTTTATAGAAAAATGAACTATACTAGCCTCTATGACAAAATCAATACATAATATCCACAGAGGAAAAAAAATATGTTGTTGATCATGCTGAATTTAATGATGGCCTTTGTTTTAATTGCAAAATTATCTTAACTTTTTAGTGGAGAGGTTGAAAATCCTGAGCAGTATCTTGTTAAACTGCATGATAGCCTGAGGTTTTCTTTGCTTTGTCACAGAATGGCAGAACTGTAGAGGCTGTACGGGACAATCTAGTCCAACCCTCTGCTAAATCAGGTTCCCTAGAGTAGGTTACACTGGAAATGTGACCGAATCTGCACTTAATTTTTATGCTAGCAAATGGGGCTTGCAGTGAGAATTTCAATGCATTCTATGTGAAAATATTTGCAATATATATAAGAACTGCTCCAAAAGTAATGCCTCTTATTGTACTATGTTGGCCCATGACATCAGAGGTAGGTGTTGATGGTACAGCAATAGAGGTTGAACCTTCCCACCAATATCCCATTACATTTTGTTGCATGTGACAGATGGCAGCAGAGGGGCAGTCTGACAGAATGGTGTCTGACATGGAAGTGTGGATGAAGCAAAGATGTGGCACTGAATTCCTCCATGCTGAAAACAGTTACATCCATTAACATCCATCAGTGCAGGTTTTTATGAAAATGACATGCAGGCTCTTGTTCTTCTTTGGTGAAAATGTATAGCTGACAGTGATGACTGTATTGAAAAATAGTGTTTTGTGGCTGAGAATTTGCTCTGTTAAATACTGTTACTGTGCTCTTTGAACCTGTTGTATTTTCCATGGAAATAAATCGGAGGCATTACTTTCAGAGCAAACTGCGTGTGTCTCTGTGCATATATTGTATACGTAGTTAAGCACTGTGTATAGCTTGACTGCCCTTCTCTTTATAGATGTTTCTTTCAGGTTTAACATTTGAGAAAAGCAGTGCCAGGGTGAAGTCTGAAGTTCAGGCAGTTCGCTGACGAAGTTCAGAGTTGTGCCCATTATAGAAACACTGTTTATATTGCTCCAGTTAAGAACATCATAGCATGTCTATTACAACTTTTGCCTTTTATATGTTGGCTATAAAAACTAATTCTAAACTGAAACAAGAATGTAGTCTTGATGTTTTATTACTTAGAGTTAATATATGGTGCAAGGCCATCTGAGAGTATTCAAGAATAAGTGCTGCACCTGATTGCAGTCTCTCTTGGCAACTTAGGCTGGGTTCATTGCACACAGGCAAGTGGCTGCCGGAGTGTTGGTGGGAGGTTTTTTGTCTTTGTTGTTATTTTCACAAGTTGCATAGAGAAGAGTACAATTTGAAATGTCAGCATCCTGGGATTTGGACAATGAGGTTGGATATGCTTGGCATTCCTATAAAAGCTTCTGTGGAAAAGAATGGAGAGGGCAACCAGCATGATTCCACAGTGCGATTTGAATGCAGTGTGATGTGTGGGACAGCTTCCTTCTGAAACAAATAAAAGCATAGGTGGAAGATACTTTGCTGTTTGCATGCAAACTTGGGAACTGCATTTTGGGTGGCGTCTTGGACATCTGGAACTATCGCATCACAGCAAATGCTGAACTTGTCTGTCTCTTTCAGAGACCTGATAGTCTCTCTCTCTTTTTTTTTTTCTTCTTTTCTCTTTTTTGGCCTAAACATGGACATAATGTTGCTGATGAATGGATTATTTATTTATTTTCTTTTAGCTTTTAGGGTGTCTTCCCCTGTCATCATGGCCAGCAGAAGCTTGAACGGAAGCTAAGTGGAGGAGAGTGAGTGCAGTGCATCAGTCAGGAGGGTGTAGTACTCCATCTACTTGAACCAGATATAAAGAAATACGGAGTAACACTGGAGCAGGTGTGACTTACTACTTTGTGCACAGTGCTTCCTACACACCTTACCTTCTCAATTCACACTGAGGAAGTCTATAGCAAACATGAAACAGGATTTAAGTGCCTGTGGGTTGTGGTTGCTGCTGCGCACGTGCCCCTAAAATTACCACGGGGCAACATGGTCAGTAAGGTAATCTGAGGGCCTTAGATCTGCTGCACCATATCTGCTATTGCACGTAGTAGTGGGTTTTAACAGCTTTTCTCCCACAAATTTTTGTACGTGACTACTTGGTGCTTATGGGATAAGCTTAATTCTGTGGGTGGATCTTAAAAGAGAAGATGTTGCCTGGAGGCCATATTCAGCCTATGAAAGTGCTCATTATTTTTCTACAATCTGTAGCTCCTGAGGCACTCAATTTTTTTTCTTTTTTTGCCTTACTTCTCCTCAGGTGGGTCCCTATCCATGAATTTGTGATGTTATTTCAGTTAAGAGTGCATTTTTAATTGCTGTTATCTGAGCCCAAATAGTAAAAACATGACTGGCTGTCTTCTTAGAAATGCAGCCAACCTGTTCCCTTTTTATAGAGTGGAATGAAGATTTCCGAAGCCTTTTATGTCTTCTGAGGATAAGAACTTGTTCTAATTTGAGGACAGTTTTTTTTTCCTTGGTTGGTGCTAGACAGATATGAAGGTTGTGTAGGATAGTGGGACCAAAGGACTGGGATGTGGTTGCCAGTACTGGAAATCCTTCTGTATGTATAAACTTATAATTTCACAGATATGTGTGTCTTCTGAAATGGGTATTCCCCTGCTGCAGTTACCTGTGAGGCTGCTGATGAATGTACCTGTGGCATTGTGTTATATTTTAAAGCCTGTCTGTCAAGCTAGACAGGCCATATTCTGCTCCCTCTCAGCACCACTCGCCAGAGTGATCTTGGGGATTCTTCAGAAAACATTTTAATTTCCGAGGAGAAAATTGCAACTCCTAAGCTGGGACAGATACTATAGAATTTATTGAACATTTGTTTACAAAGCCTTTTAATTTTCTCTTCAGTTGAACTGTGTACTTCTGAGCTGTCATGGCACATCTGTGAGGTCTATTGGTTGCTCCGGAGAGAAGGAGGGAATGGCCAGAGAAGAACTCTTTCAGTTTAAGTCATTTTCTGTTCTCATGTTTTTCTCTTCTAAAATTACTGAATTGGGTTCAAAGGACTTAAGTGTATCAGTGGACCTTGGGGCTGGGTATTGGGCCATAGTATCAATCTGATATGGCAGAACAGCGGTTATCAGCTGTATTCTTGGCTGGGTTACATGTGATTACCTGTTGTGAAAGCAGCCATATAGGAATCCTGGGCTGCATCAAAAACAGTGTGGCCAGGAGGCAAGGGAACTGGTCCTGCCCCCTCCTGCTCTGTGTTGTGAGACCTCACGTGGAGCACTGTGTCCACATGTGGAGTCCTCAGTGCAGGAGGGACATGGATCTGCTGGAATGCATCCAGAAGAGGGCCTCAAAAATGATTCAAAAGGGAAGGAACACCCCTCCTATAAGGACAGGCTTAGAGAGCTGGGGCTGTTCAGCATGGAGAAGAGAATGCTCTGAGGAGATGGGATGAAGGGGATGGATTCTTTAGTAGGATCCATTGTGATAGGACAAGGGGAAATGTTTTCAAACTAAAAACAGGGGAGATTTGGACTAAATGTAAGGAAGAAATTTTTTACAGTAAGGGTGGTGAGGCACAGGTTGCCCAGAGAGGTGATTGATTCTCCATCCCTGGAGACATTCAAGGCCAGGCTGGATCAGGCTCTGAGCACCTGATTGAGGTGTAGATGTGTCTGTGCATTGCAGGGAAGTTCGACTAGATGACCTTTGAAGATCCCTTCCAACTCTGAGGATTCTGTAATTCTCTGAATTTGTGCTGAAGTGGGGTCCATGCTCTGCTTGTCCGTGTGTCAAACATAGGAGACCTCTTGTACTTTGGAAAAACAATCAAACTGTTGGGTGTAATTATATGTTCTGAGCTTTCTTTTTCACAGTGTGATCTTCAGGAGTACTTTATCAGAAAAATACATGTAACATGCCTCTTCCTGTGAGGTGTTTTCTTTCTTTTTTTTCTTTCTTTTTTTTTTTTTTTTTTTTTTTTCTTTTTTTTCTTTTTTTTCTCTTCTGTATCAGCTTTATTTTCAGTTGTCATACTGATGACATGTCTGTCTGGAAGATGGTGGTGCTGCATAGAGATGCCCTCACCAGCCCCAGATGAACTTGCTTGCCTTCTGGTTCCTGCATAGCCATGTTGTGCTTTGTTCCCAAAGGAGCTAATTAGCTGGGGTGTTACATCATGCTACAGTGGTTATCTTGCTTCCAGTTCCAATGTACTTCACTTAGCGATAGCTCACATATCTCTGCAAAACACTGCGTTGTATTGTTCAGGCCTGTCCCAAAATACGAGGAGAGATTTATGGCAGGGAGCTCAATCCTACTTCCTTATTTCTTCGTTCTTTGTACTGAGGTGAATTAGCTCCTCAGTTCAGGATGGTTTCTTCCATTCTGCTGAAAATCTCTTTTTGCACAGAGGGAGCAATTCTTCTCTCTCTTTTCCTTTTTGTCTTTGTGTGGCTCATCACTAAACTCACCACTCTGCACCTGGAGCAGTCCTCAGTGCTGCACCTGCTCAAGGTAACAGTGGCTCTAGGAGCAGCCTGCCAGGTCCTGTGAGCTTATTTAGTGGCATGATGTTCGAAGAACTGTAAGAGGAGAGGGGGAGTTGTATGCTTCCTATGGTAAAGGAGAGGAGAATCCAAAACCTTCCTTCTGTTCTTGGTATAGACATTGTTTCCTTTTTCTCATCTGAATGGTGCAGTGAAATACGGCTAGCAGTGTTGTACCTGCATGCATTCAAACTCTAGGGGAATCTTGGGTGCTGTCTTCACATAAGGACCTAGATTAGGGGATATAAAAAATGGCATGAGGAAGAACTGTCTGATGTTTTCAACACCTTCATTTTTTTCCCAGTGAAAAGTTATGTGAAGCTGTAGCAGAAAGAGATTGGACCTGCCCTAGTCCAAATAAAAATGCCTGCGTGGTGAGGTGGTCTAATCAGTAGCAGAGCTTCCCCATTTCAGAATTTTCCAATGTGTGTTTGTTGCTTTCTTTATTTGTTTGGGTTTTTAAATCGTTCATTGACCTAAGAAATATAGTTATTGTAGTTAACAATACTGTTATAACACGCGCTGACAAAATCCAGATAACTCAAAGTTGGGCTGACACTTGATCCTTTACTCATACTATTGTTCCATAATATTTTTTCCTCCATGACATCATGAACTATGAAAGTGCCAACACTTTTTTTCTTTTTTTTTTTTCAAGCTGCCTAGCCTTTTCTTCCTTCGTGCCATAACCTTTATGCTTAAAAATAACTTATTTTTCTTTGTGTTTAGTGCATGTTTTGAGAGGAAGCCGATCGCCATGTGAGAATGTTTAACATCTGCAGTGGTTTTACCACCACATATTCAAAGCAGTTGGCACATGCATTTATCTGCAGGGGTACAATGACATTTTTCTCAGCAGCTGTATCCATGACAACAACTGGGAATGTCCATGCCTCCTTTTAGTTTTCAGAAGGGTATGAATTCTTACCTTCCTGATGAAATCCCTGGAAGAAAAAGCTGCGCAGTTTTAATCGAGCTGGTTTCCCTTCAGCCCTTAAATTATGGGCTCTCCCAAGTGCTTCAGCATCAAAGTAGCAAAAGAAAAAAACTATATGTATCCATGTGTACTGAGAGAAGAGTGAGTGAGCCTTTGTTTCACGGTCAGCTGCTACAACCTAGTGTGAATTGCGCAAGTGTTTGACAAGTGAAGTTCGTGGGAAGTTCCTTTATTTGCAGTGTTAACATCTGTACCAAGTATGTTATTTAAAGTGTTTAAGGTCAGGGATGTAAGGGGTAGCGTATTGTTATGAAATTCAATTCTGTAACACATAAAAAACCGTTTTCCTTGTGAGCAGAAAGAATAAAGTTACTCCTGAGTAGCGTGCTGTCTGTTTTCAAACATAGCAGATTGGTGCATGGAGTGGGACAGTGATACTGGAGCAATAGATGGGGCAGCTCTTTCGGAGCACTCAGCACCCAGAAAATCCAACGTGACTTATGTGTCTAAGCTAGAGTCATTAATACTGAATGTTCTTGAAAACCAGATGATTCTTAAGGCGTTCTGTTAGGAATATAGCTGAAGTAAGAGCATGAAAAAAAGGACCGAGGTAACTTTATTTTCTTTTGCACAGAAATCTGAATTCAAGGATGAAGCCACTGTACACATCCTGCTAATATGTAGGCTGCCAAAACTCAGCAGTTTCTTAGGAGCTGAGGTTTTGGTGGCTGTGAAAATCAAACTATGGGTCTTATTGCTTTGAGAGGGTTAACATCCACGTTAACACCTCTTCTGCATGCTCTCTTTTTGGATCTCGTGAGTAATTTCTGGACTTCCCAGTACATCCAGCTTTTCTTCTTACTAGGTTTCAATGTAAACACTGACCCTAACAGATGATAGAAGTATTTAAACTGATTTACTCACAGTTATCTCTACAAGTTGTGTAGATTTTGCTCAGAGAAACGCAAGTGTGGGAAGGGGGGTGAAAGATAGCTTTCTTACTGTTTTCTGCCCTATGCTGTTCTGAAAGGAGGAGAGAGGAGTCTTTGCACCTTTACTTTTGGGAATTTGCAGGAAAACAGGGGAGCCATAGAAGTGATGGAAGGAGATGGAAGCAGACAGTTTTTAGAAGCCCAGAGCAGGCTGAATTGAAGAAAGCCCTCAGAATTGCCAGTCTGCAAGGAAGAGTTCGAAGAAGGGTCTTGGTAGTCCCATGGGTAGTCAGGGAGAGTTTGCATGTGGTTGTTAAATGTTTCGCTTGTTGATAGATGTTTTACATCCCTGGAAGCATTCAAGGCCAGGCTGGATGTGGCTCTGGGCAGCCTGGTCTGGTGGTTGGTGACCCTGCACATAGGGGGGTTGAAACTATCTTCGATGATCTTTGAAGTCCTTTCCAACCCAGGCCATTCTATGATTCACTTTGCAGTTCTGAATTTTTGCTATTGATTGAATTGGTATAGATTATTAATTATTTGTTGTCATAAAATGTTAGCTGCAGGGTTGGAACTGTTTGTTGTCTTTTGGCTGTGTGTACATCGAGGGATGGAGGGTGGAGGCTAACCTCAGTTTATAGCTGTGGAGGCTGAGATGAAAGACTTCACCGTTTCCAGAAAAAGGAAGCAGCTGTGACAGACTTGGGAGCTCCTAAGGACCACTTGGATCTCCTTCTACAGAGAAATGTATTCTCCAGAACAAGAGTAGTGTGTCTGGAGAGGCTGTTACGAAGTCATTGCACGGAAGAAGTGCACAGACAAGACTAGCTTGTCTGATGGTTTGTGAAGGATGCTAGAGGCAGGCTAGAAGCCCTTGAGATGATGTAAGGTAGTCAAATGTATGTATATTTTGAAGTGAAGTAAACAGAAGTCCCCTCTGCCCTGAGCTGCTCCACCAAAGGGAGATGAAATAGCTTCTTGCCGGGAAAGGTGTCAGGGTGATTTCTGTTCTGTTTTGAGCTCCTGAGCAAGACCTCAGGGGATCTACCTCTGTGATTCCAACTCTGAAACTTTCATCCTTGCTCAGAAACAGCTGCTCTTGGGGTTGGTGAATGGAGTAAATGGGAGGGCTTTTTCTGAGCAAAATGCAAGCAATGATTTCAAACTATGCAAAATCTGGGGAGTTAATGCAGGGTTAGAGAATATGGCCCTTTTATACAAGCAGGAAATGAGGAAAGCCTTAGCAACCAATAAAAAGAGATTGCATCTATTATATGAGTGCAACTGCCTCTGAGAGAACTTTGATTTTACAAGCAAAGCTGGTAGAATTAGACATTTTATTGAACCGGAGTAGGAACTTGTCATCCTGTTTCCAAGCTTATTTTCAGTTTCTGAAGCAGTTCTTTACCATGGGGCTTGTCAAGTGCTGGCAGTCCCAGTTATGCATTCACAGGTACCTCCTCCTACTACTGCCTGGCACACACGTACTGAACTAGAAGAAGAGGAAAGCCATGGAAGGTAAGGAAGGTAAGCCCAGAGAACATAATTTGGATACAGCCTGGGTTTGCTCTCACTGTTTCGCTCTGTTTGCTGGTTCTAGGTGGCACGACTGGAGGGGTCACCTTCCCTTGCCCCCCAGTCCCCCCCCGGGTGAACTGATGGGCAGCACCTGCCACAGTGTGTCAGCAGGGCTTGGCTGGCATCTGTTGCTGCGGCCCTGCACCTGTTAATGGCATCTGTCAGCCAACCTTCCACACTGTCAAAAAATAATGACTCCAGGAGCAGCAGCCTGCTCACAATTGGTATTTTATTGCTGTGTCCTGCCTTAGTGCCCTGCTCCCATTGCAGGGTTGCTGGGAACATGGCACTCGCTTCTCTTTCACAGCATTTTTTTTTTGTTTTTTCAGTTTTAAATTTGTTGCATCATCTCTGCGACTGATGTTTGGTTTATGCTGAATGCATACCTGATGTAACTGCTCATTTGAGTGCTTGGTGTGTCTGCCAATAAACAATATACCTTGGCAGCGCTGAGCACTTTTTTCCAGTGAACGTGTCGATAGTTGCGGAGGGCGGATGGAAATAAAAACCTCATGTATGATCTCAAAACAAGATGCGTGTTTTTAACAGTTGCACCACATTTGTTTGTCACACATTGCAGCTGTTAGTGCGGCGGTTTTATCAAAGCCAGTATAGTAAGTTTTCTCTGAAAATGAAACCTGTATGCAACCGTAAGTTAGCAGCTCAATAAACTTCTTCGTTTTAAACCTCAGTATTAGTTTGGTGAATCAGTTTATCAATAGAACAGGCTGTTGCGCTAGAAAGATCTGAAAGAGGGATAATTAACTCTCTTACCGATTCTGTCTGTCTGTCTTTTGTCTGATGGAGTCTGGAAGCGACTTAATAGAATATAAAGTATTTGAAATTTCATTATCTAAAATTGCTTTTCCTAATTCCATTCACTTTGCATGTTGCAACACTGAATTAGAGTGTATTCTGTTCATAGCTGCTAATGAACTACGTTCCATTTACCTGCTTACTCCTAGGCCTTTCTAATAAAGTCACGAACTAATAAACTTCAAAGCTGAGGTACAGCAGATGTATCTGGAATAGTGTCTGGTTATAATGGGCCGATCTTCATCTGTTGTGTTACAGACAACATTGGAAGAGTCTAAACCAATTTATTTTTTGAGGAAAAGGCATCTTTTTTAGCATCTGTGTAATCTTTTAGCTGTGTCCATATAATCTTATAGCTGTATCTTTCCATTCAGGTTAACGTCATCCACATAGAATGTTCATATAACATTTCTCAAGAAATCTCTGAGTACTCTTAAATACTCACAATTTCCTAAATTCAAATATTTGTATCTCTCTCAATAGAGTATTTGTCTCCTTTTGTCGTACCTTGCCTTCAAGAAACCTCTTCGTGATGCAAATAAATATAGATGATATCTGTCATCAGAAATACATTTAACCATCTGTTTGAATGTGACCATAGTGCTTTTCCAAGTGAAAATAGATTAAGTAGGAAAAGCGGTATGAAAAATTGATTTAAAAAAACACTTTGCTGTACTAAACTGTTTTACCAAAAAAAAAAATAGGAAATAAACATAGCTACTAAGGGAGACAGAGGGAAATTCAGCCTTCAGATAGCGAATATAGAACCTTTTCTTTATGAACTCTAAGGGGGGCGTGTAAGATAGGATTAATTTCACTTAGTTTCAGTAATACCATCTTTAAAAAATGCCTTTAAAAAATCATTTATCTCATTTCCCCTTGTCTTTTGTGTGTCCCTTTTTTTCATCACTGTTATGCAGTCAGATTTTACTTTGCTCCCGCAATGTACATAAAGAGGTATTTTCTAACATAGAGTCTAATCGTAAAATCATAGAATGGCCTGGGTTGAAAAGGACCACAGTGATCATCTATTTTCAACTCTCTGCTGTGTGCAGGGTCACCAACCACCAGACCAGGCTGCCCAGAGCCACATCCAGCCTGGCCTCGAATGCCTCCAGGGATGGGGCATCCACAACCTCCTTGGGCAGCAATGGAACAGTTTGGTATTGATGCCAGAGATTTCTGTAGAATGTTATTCTTTCCTTTGCCTCCACCTTCCCAAGTAATTCAGTTTTCATCTGTACATTAGCCATTCTCGGGTATGCTGATTCTCTTCTGCTCTAATGTACATAACTCATGTGGATAGGTTGAAGTGAGCTGCTGTGATCCCAATGAGGCAATTGTGTTGGGGCTTGGCAGGGAGGGAGTTACAAGTCACAGCTAGCATTTAGGTCATGTGTGAGAAGCTGTACTAATTACCCTCAAAGAGTAGGTTAAATGAGAAACCTGAACAAGGTAGCAGTGTTTGGGTAACAGGAACAATTCACTCACAAATAACTTTCTCAGTGCTCCCGCTGATGATTTCACTTGCTGTTCAAGGCAAATCTAGGCTGCACAGATCTAATCTTTCCCATGCCCTTTCCCACTGCATGAAAATGACTTTCGGTAGGGCAGTGTAAGACTGCTCTGTAGAAGTGCAAAGTGTCAAGTGTTTTGTGATTGATTGTGTTAATATCTTTATGGAAAGTATGAATCAAAATGGCATGGGAAATAGAATTGTATTTTAATTCACTGAGTATGTTGGTGGATTGAATTTGCACAGGGCTTAGGAGCTCAGCTAACTAGTACAGTACTGCAAATGCTTGCAAAACAGGAGAAATGCTTCTTGTAATGAGCACCTAAACATTTTAACTTACTTTATAGATAAGTAAGAAGATGATATAAGTAGATCAGGCACGTTTCTTGAGAACAAAGCAAGTGCAACTCTGCTGGAATATAAATAACAGCTTCTACTTTATTAGAACACTTCTTTAATCTCAAAAGGATTTTAAAAAGAGTGGAAAGATGTTAATAAAAGGTTTTAAAGTGTGTAGACTAATCAGGATGTCAACTGATGAGGTGACCTTGGAGGCAGGGGGCTTTGGTTTAGCGAAAGTTGCAGTATTGGCACTTCTTTGTGTGTTTTTCATGCTTACTCTCCCCCAGATCTCATTACATTTCTTTCAAACTTGGACCTCCTGTTTCACTGTGTCTACATCTCTTTATTTCTGCCTCCATTCTTATATCCTGAGCTCGTGCCCTGCATCACTTGTGCTTTTCGTATTTCAGTCCGTAATTTACCCATAGGAGTGAGGCCATTCCATGCAAGGAAGCTTTTGTGGGAACAAATTAAGCTGGGAGATGAGCATTTCCCTCTTTGTGCCTCCTATCTTCTAGCCCCTGTGTCTTCCCTGTGTCTTAGGAGGCAGTGTGGCACGGAGGGGTGGAAGGAGTGCCTGCACTGTGCTTCGAGCCGTGCACTGCTGCAGCCTCCCATTGCTCTTCAGATTGAAAGCAACGGGTGCTGATAAGAAATGCAGATGCTTAAAAATATCTTAAATAGCTTGAAATGTTTTGATTGCAGCTCCTTATTTACTTGTAGATGGGAATTTTCTTTTCCTTCAAAGTTTTGTGCTCATGGAACGTCCAAAACTGGAAGCTCAAAATATTGCTTTATATAGAAGCATTCCACTCCCAGCCCAGCTGTGCGCTTTAGCCAATCGGATGAATTCTTTCTATATTAGATTATGTTGGGAGTAATAAATATAACTGAGGGTAGTGGCGTATAAAAACCTTGAGAGACTTAGGATCCACAGCACGTACTGGAGATCTTGTGCTTAGCAGGTTTGTGAGGATACTCCTGGCAAGCAGGCTTGGGCTAGACCCTTGGTGTCGTAGAAGACATGGTTCTAGGGAATCAGTGAAGCAGTAAGTATTGCAAGGAAATTAAAACTGGAATTGCAAGCCTGTATGTGGAAAAGCAGACTAAGGATAGCATGTTTTAACTGAGCTTATTTCAGTAGTAGTAGTTATGTTCAGTAAACTTGTGGACTGAGCACTGTTTCTTCTAAAATAGATTTGTGATATAATCATCAGTATACAGGAGGAAATTAGGTTGGTCGTAGTATTTGTTAGATCTTCCCGGTCCTGCATCTGTGTGTGCTTTCTCTGCTGTTTCATTTCCATTCTAATGATAATTTTATTCATTTATAGATACCTTTCTTTCTCTTTGCAATATATGCGGTTACCTACAACTGGTTTAATATGTAATATGCAGTGGATACACAGTTCTTCTGTGCAGCATTTGTCTTGTTAAATTTTCTTTAATTTGGGGTATGTAAATTTCACTTACATGAAACTGTATCTCTCATAACATTTTCTCCTCAAGATTTTCGTGTTCACTGACAAGAACAAGGAGCTGAGGTACTGTTGTGCAGGAATTGGAACGGTGGCTTTGTATTGCTGCTGGAGGTACAAAAATATTATCCTAGGTTTATTTTGATCCCCATTGCTGTGAAGACGAAAATGATTAGTTATGAAAACTGGGTGTAAAACACTGCATAATGAATGAGTCATTACAATAGAAACGCTCAGTTTGTGACTGCCTTCATACTAATTTTCTTAATAATAATGTCAATTTTGAAAAGCACATTTTGTCAGAGCTGACTGATCAGCTTCCTCTTGAAGCTTTTTACTCGGATTCCAAACTATTTGTCTTCTTACTTGACTGAAATAGGTACATAGTTGGCACTGCAGGAAGACAGGTGTTTAGAACCTATCAAGGAGAGCATTATATTGTGCTGCTGCACGCTTACCAATGTGTACTAGTAGATAAAGTGATATTTCATACTGCTTTATTTCCAAAGCACAGAGAGGCGAGGTAATGTTTGCCTGCTGAACACGGCTGCTTTCTTTTACTTCAGTTATTTGCAAAATGGCAACTTTTATCGTTGCGTAGTATTAAACAATTTCATTTACTTGTTTTATTGATGTTTCTGTTATCATCTGTATTGCACTGTCTGCGTTGCTATGGAACAGAGGTGTGCTGTGGTAAGATCATCACCACAAAAGTATCTTCTTTAAACTGTTCCTTTCATTGCATTGTTTTAATGAAAAGCTGTAAAATGCTAAAAATAAGTATGAAAAAATTCCAATCTTAGTCATGACTAAATGAGTTTCCAACTTCGGTATTATGAAAAGTAGTATGACATTTTGGAGACAGTAACTATGTTCTCAAGTTGCTGGCAGCCCAGAAGTATCCCCACAGGAGAAAGAGGTTATTATATATTAGCATATAATGTTCTATGTTATATAGACGGTGTGACTGATTTCTCCAAGTTTGAGGTAGGTAAAATGCAAAGGTTGTCACTAAGCTGCGTAGGTGGTTAGGAACAATTGCCTTCCTAGGGTGTTCAGTGAACATGCAGATAAAAGAAGGGGAAAAACCTGAAAGGAATCAGCCAAAAAAGATCATTGGTAAACACACTGCATTACTTGCAGGAGGGGATTTGTGTTAATTCAAATTCAGATGAAAGTTATGAAAAACAGCAAACTCCACTGCATGAAAAGGGAGCTCTTTTTTCTCCTCCTGCTCCTGTGTTTGATATGTCTGTTGTTCAGAAGTGCCTGCTCCACTGTTGCTAACTAACCTGATTACGTGACTCGTTACCATGTCTGAAAATACATCTGGTTTTCCTTCTTCTCAACTTTGTTGAACAGAATGCTTTAATCACAATGCTTTAATTTTTCCCTAAAGCGGACAGAGCTTTGTACCGCTGTTGGGAATTGCACCTTCCTCTGTTTTGTAGTGAGATTTTGCAAGCTATTTTTTTTCCCTGTGTTTTTATTGCAGTTTTTTGCACTCAAGCTGCCACTATGGTGAAACCATACTGTTGCTGTTCGTATCACATCATTCATATCACCATTCATTGATGAAATTCCATTAAGAAATGTACGTCTCCCATCAAGGTCCTTTTCAGTGGCTCCTTGGTTTTGTATTGCTATTTGCTCCTCTTGGTTATGCTGGTGTAAGTGAGACTTTTAAAGACATCTCAGCTGAAAATAACTACTTTCAAAATAAAATAAGAATAACCTGACCTGAATAACTTCATTGATACAAGCTGTAACACATCAGCATAGTTGACAGGAGGGCACAATACAGAGCAGTGATTGGTTGGGAGAGATTAGCATCTTATGCTGAGTTGGCATGCTGAAGCCAGCCTGCTGTGAGAGGAAAGTTTCCTGCCTTGGCAAGAGAAAGAGGAAGATGCCTCTGAAGGCCTCCAGAGGGAGATACTACCCACCTAAGTTTAGGTACCTCAACTTTAAAGGAAATTCACAATAAAGTTTGTAGTACAAGCAGTACTGCCATTGAATTTTGTAGCATCATTATCGTTAAAAAAAAACCAACAAAACAAAGTGTCTAAAATTAAGTGAATCAATTTCCTATGAAAAATTAGTATAAGTTACCAAGTCCTAAAAATTAAATATCTAGTTCAACGGCATGATGCTGTATTTCACCGCTTCTCAAACTTAGATATTCCTATTTATAAACTCCAAATTCCATGTCCCTAAATGTATGCGAAACAGGGAATATGTTTTATTTTTTATCTGCGCAGCTCTGTGTCGATATCCAGATTGCTATTTAAGGGAATAAACTGTAAAGTAAGGCAAAACAGCTAAAAATAGGAACCACTAACTAATACACGCTCATCCAAATAGAACATGTGGAAAACATCCGTTGAGCGTGCTGAAGATTAATTTTACATAAAAAAAAAGAAGAAGTTAAATTGGGGATAAACACAGCCTTTTAACTGAGGAGGGGAGCGACGTCAGCCTGTTGGTCCTAAAACTAGAGAGGAAATCAGGAAAGGAAAAGGGAGGTTTGTGCAGCCCGCGTGGTGAGCTTGATCTGGCTCAAAACTGATCTGAGAAAGTTTGGGAAAACAGAAAGAAGTGAGCAAATAAAGTGCATGATGTTCCACTGGCAGATTTTGGCTGCCCCGTTGGCTGTTTGTGTATAACTCTCCATAACTCCTGGTCTAATACTGAAAGTGAAGGTTGTCGGCCATGCCTGTGCAGGAGGGTTGGAGCTTGATGATCCTTGAGGTCCCTTCCAACCTGAGCCATTCTATGATTCTATGAGGAACTCTCCTTTTCATGATGTCTTAGCACAAAGTGCGTAGCTCACGTAGTTGAATGACTGGAATTTGGGATATTGGCATGGGAGAGAACTTGGAGATTTCACGATGCCTGTACAACTGTATCATCAAAACAAATACTTTAATTCCTCTTCTTAAGCTTTTTTCACACTTTTTTTGGTCCTTTTATTTTTCAGGTCTACATATTTTCATCTACATATAGAATTTGTTTTTTTTTTTTGAGGGGGGGCCTGCTCATGTGAAAGAGAAATTTTTGGGTTATTAAGTCTAGTTAGATATGGTCAGATCAGGAAATCATCTGTTTTGAAATGAGATTGTGGAACAGAGTAGGTGAAAGCGGGCAAATGGTGTTAAAAAAGGCAGGGGCTTGCTTAGTAAAAGTAAGAGGGAAGAGGGAAAGGCATGAGCTGACATAGCACCGTTGGTTATTGCAGCTGAGCGAGTGCTGACAGAAACACGGTGCACCAGGAAGTTACAAACTATTATTTGGAGAGCATGAATTGTGTGAGAAGAGGAATAAAGTCCAATCTTTCTGCTTCATTTATTCCATGCACTGAGATCTCTACAAAGGCCTGGTTTAACTATTCTATCACTTGAGCAAGGATGAGGTTAAAATTTCCATCAGAATGATACAGTGTCTAGGCAATGGTACAGATTCCAATGTCTTCAATTTTGTTGTTAAGTAATATGTGATTTAATAAGCATGCCTCCTTATTTTGAGTTTCTTGAATGTGTAAGCAATTTTCGTCACTAGGTTTGGTTCGTTTTGTACAAGTGCTGACAAGTCAGTTTTGGAAATACAAAGGATAACAATTTTTGCTGACAGCTTCAGTATCTGATTCTAACAGAAACCTATTTTTGAAGTTTTCCTTCTTCCATTTTCCATAATATAGTTCACATACTTTCAGTGCAACATTTGCAGTTTGTATGTGACATAAAGCATATTATGTGACATAAAGCATACAGGGAAATGTATTTTGTAAATTGAGAAAAAAAACCCCTGTGGATTGGAGAACTGTTACACATTGGGTAGAAGGTGTTTGAGCACAGGAATGTTTTAATTCTAATTTTTTTTTAATTATATTTATTTATTTATTTATTTATTTATTTTGTATTTCTTAAATTTGAAATCAGTACTAACCAGATTACCAAGAACTGTTTGCTTATTCATGCAAAAGGAGAATACCTGCACAGCACCTTATGTATCACAACTGTACGTTAAAATTTGCTTTGTGTCGTGGCATTTTCCAGTTTATCAGATCCTGATAGGCAGAACTCAAGCCGTTGATAGCACTGATCAATAATAAATAAATTACAAAAAACAGGAGAGAAACTTCTTGGGATAGAAATGAGAGTGTTTACTGTTTGTAATAAATGAGCTGAGTGGATGGTAGCATGAAACAATAACTTGTAGGAAGTCAAGTCAGACACAGGGAGCTCCTGCTATTTGTTGTGATTACTCTGGTTTAATAATTGACTGTTTCCATGTTAATTCAGACAACAGATGTTAAGATGGGAGAAATAACCCATTGTTATGTTTTGCTGGTTCTCTTGCAGTTTTTTTGCTCGGCGTTTTTAAGTCCCAGTGCAGCCAAACTACAACAAAGAGCACAATAACACTATTACATCAAATTCTCAGCTACAAAACACTTCTTCTACATAGTCACCACCATTAGCTATGGGTTTTTGCCAGTGATGAACAAAAGACTGCATGCTATGCTTTTAAGAAAGTGCATGGCTCTCTAGAACTTGGCTTGTCTTCCAAGTCACTGTCACCACTACTGAAATGCACCACACACCACCTCGTTGTGCTCACATGCACTGTTTGATCTCCATAAATTTTTAGCAAGCATCAGTGAACATCAGCGTGTGCCATGTTTTCCACATGGTGGAGTTCAGTGTCACACCTGTGCTTCATATGCATTTCCATGCCATCTGTCACACGGCGACAAAATGTAACAGGTTACTGTGGGAAGGTTCAACCTCCACTGCTGTGCCACCATCATCCGCTTCTGACATCGTGGGCCAACTTAATAAAATAGGAGGTGTTATTTTTGGAGCACGCCTTGTACAACAGGCTGTTGTCTGTCCATGATGAACAGTAGGAGTTCACCGTTGAAAGCCCATGACAGGCAGAGTAAAAAACACAGTTTCATAAGCCAGGTGATTTCAAAGGATAAGTTGGGTACTGTGATGCAGGGGGATCATCTGGGAGGTGCATTTTCTTTGACCAAATTTGGTGAAAAATGCATGGCTGAGATTTTGAGTACACATATACACATATATATATGTGTATGCATGTCCATATGTACAAAATATGTATACAAATCTACGTGTAGGCTGTCATGTGGCCTCCCCTCAGCCTCCTCTGTTCTGGGCTGAACAAATCAAAGGGCCTCAGCCTCTCCTCATACGTCTTCCCTTTCAGAGTTTCCTTTGTAGCCCTCGTTTGTGGCCCTTTTTTGGACATACATGAATACACGTATAGCTATAAATGCTACATGGATGTATCTCATATGGACATTTTTAGTGATTTTGGATACATTTTCCTCTTCAGGGGTGCATACACAGTTGGAGTTTTCACTGTCTTTTTCCCATTCCTCCTTTTTCACCCCCAAAGTCTCTGAAGTGAATCAATGTGCAGAGGAAACCCTGTTTTATTTCAAAGAGGAGAAAATTGTTTGGACATTAATGTTGGTTTTAAAGACCACGTGTTCACTGAAGGTTGTAAACAGCCATGTAATTGGTGGATGGGGCTGGCTGCTTTCTGTCAATACTCTGTTAGTCACTCCAGCTGCTAGCTGGCAGTATCTTCTGCATCATAGTTGTTTTCTAATTATCCATTTCCAGCATCTTCTCATTTAATTTAATTTGTCTTTTTGTGTGTGTGGTTAGGGCTGAGTTATTAGCAATATGGCTGTCCCCTAAGTTTCTTAGTTTTGCTTGGAGATGCATGTATTTTGGTCATTATTCTTCTACTTTCCTACCTTCCATTCTGTTTTTGTTTTATTTTATTTATCTGATTTGTGTGTAGGGATATATCTAGTTACTTAATGATAGTGTGAGAGCATAGGGATAACTCTTCCCTTGAGTCTGGTAGGGAAAGTGTAAACAGAATCATGGGTTAAGTGGTGTTATTGTGAGAAGTGTGATGTTATCAATTCAATGTAAGGCTATATTAAAACCACTGAAGAGGTTCTGAGAGCAAATACCTGTTCTTAAACAGTCTGCTGATAAATGCCTATACAAGATCCAGTGAAGGAGTCAGTGGAATAATCAGACTGTTAAGAGGATATTTCCTTTTCATATAGCTACTTGATTAGGTATCTCAAACCATTTAATGGCATATGATTTTAGAAACCTTTAATATAGTATATTTGACTGATTGTTAGTGCAGTGTTCCACATTAATCCATGCCACTTGGCTGTTACTCATAGTTTTGTGTTGCGCTTGCTTTCCATCTAAAATGCCTTTACCTCCAGCCCTCAGTCCTTTCCAACACTGGTTGTGTGCAAAGTTAAAAAACATGCAAAATGTGATCTGACTGCTGCAATCATTTGCTTTGGGGATTTTTTTTTTTAGATTTAAAATTGCTGATAATTTCTGTTGTACATTTCCCATCATCTAATTTAATTGTGTTTTGCTCATAATTTACTGAACTGTTGCACTGATAATTTGCAGAGAGAAAAAAATAAAATCACTGTTTCATATGTGCATGTTAATGTTTGATTTTGGTGGTGCCGTGTTAGGAATTCTAAGGCTTTAGCAGTAGTCAGAGGTGGTTCACCTTGTTTTTGCAACTTATATCTGACCTGTATTTGATTTAAGTTTCTGCTGGAAAGCAAATGGAGTTATATAATTCTTTGTTTAGCTTGTTGGAACATCTTTATAAACTGAGACTGCAATTAAGGCATATTAGTCTTAAGTAAAAAAGAGTAGTATCTTTAATAACCATAAATCTTGAAATGATGTATTGCCCTACTATTTATTTTTCAGTGTACTCCCTTATTTAAATTGAAATGTGTTGCTGGGTTGTAACTTTAATTTCCTATATCTAGGAATTGAAGTGTTTCATTATTGGGTGGTGACACTACCTGAGCCAGGCTTTAGGATACCTTAATACGAAATTTCAGCCATCAGTCTGTTATTTCTGCTCCTTCATCACAGGGCATATTCCAAAGCCCGTAGAAAACAAACTGAAAACTGAACATTAACATCTCCCTTAACATTCTCTTTTGTATAGAAGGAAAACCAGCTCATCAAAAACAGTTCAACGTAAAATTTCTTCTTGTTATTAATTAGCAGATTACCTGAATTTACTATTAAAAAAATTGAAGAATTAAACCTAAACTGTTAGCTGTAAATTTCTTCATGTAAGATTTTTTATCTGGTCTTTTATGCTACATTTATATCAGCACCAAATACTTCAACCTAACAAATGGTAGCATCTGCAGGAAAGCCACCCATGTAATATTAATGTGACTTTTTTTTTTTCCTCAGAAAAAGTACATTTCAATTGCTGAAATAATCCGTTTAAATGGGCTTATTCTTAAAAATTCATTGCTGCTCACTGACGGTCAGTGATCATTTTGCATGTTATTCTTCTGATACGTGCGCTTTTTCTAAATGTGAAATTGAATTTTGGGTAGAGGAGCTGTGTGTAGATATAGAGAGACAAAAAGATGCAAATAGAACGATAGAAGAGCTATTTTTAAAGCATTTCTTTAATGTTTCAGTGACTGACTTTGAGGAACAAACACATCATTTTTAGACATCCTGCTCAATGCAGCTCTTCCGACTGAGCTGCACTGTGACCCTTTCTTGCATCTGCTCACTGCTTGTGCATCTGACTGTCTGCATACCTTCTCTGTACAGCACACAACCGGATTTCTAGGCTGTGAGGAAGTGTGAAGGCTGATGTATTTCATAAACCTGCCTGAAGTGATTCGGAGCATGAGATTAAAGGCTGAGTGTCTCTGACTGGAGTAGCATTTGACTTTCTTGGCTTCGTTAGATGTATGACTGAGGATTTTACATTTTGAAAAGAGTTTAAAATTGCGCTGCTTTAAATAGTCGATCCATCAGCTTACTTGTTCTGCCAGTGTCATATTTCTAGTGAAGAAAAAGCACAAGCCACTGAGATCATCAGAGGGCTGGAGCACCTCCCCTCTGAAGAAATGTTGAGGGAACTGGGCTTGTGTAGCTTGGAGAAGAGAGGGCTCCAGGGAGACCTCATTGTGGCCTTCCAGTACTTGAAGGGAGCATAGAAACAGAGGGGGAATGGCTGTTTACAAGGGTGGATAGTGATAGGACAAGGGGGAATGGTTTTAAATTGAGACAGGAGAGGTTCAGGTTAGATATCAGGAGGAAGTTTTTCACTCAGAGGGTGGTGACACACTGGAACAGGTTGCCCAAGGAGGCTGTGGATGCCCCATCCCTGGAGGCATTCAAGGCCAGGCTGGATGTGGCTCTGGGCAGCCTGGTCTGCTGGTTGGCAGCCCTGCACATAGCAGGGGGGTTGAAACCAGATGATCGTTGTGGTCCTTTTCAAACCCAGGCCATTCTGTGATTCCATGAGATTGTAGATCTGTTTTTGTTGCTGCTGATTGAGTTGATCTGAGATTTCCAGCTCTTCAGAGTTAATCGATGTTGACATTTTTATATATGCCAGATAAATGTTAACAATGCTTTTTTCCTTAAATATAATTCAGAATTAATTGATTTAAGCGCTGAAGCACAGGAAAAGCAACTTATAGATGTTGTTGGCCATCTGCTTAGACCTTTCTGCTGAGATATATTTGAGTAGTTTTTCAGCAGCTTGAGTCCCAATCTTAAAGCACTTTAAAGAAGCAGAATGTGAGAAATTAAGTGATTTGAGCCTGCTGTTCCTTATTTAGACTGTGGAGTACACTCCTTATTCTTGTCCATAGGGAGAAACCAGCTGGGAAAGTTAGAAGCAAAGGAGAAATGGCTATATTAATATATTAATGTACATATGCAAAAATCTCAGGAGTATGAAAAATAATTATGAAAAATGATAGTAGGTAGTAATAGATGTAGCCTAGGTTTGTATTCAGTCCCTTCTTCAGTGTATCTCATCTCTGCACTGACGCAGCCAAGCCTCCTGCAGTTTGCATGCAGGCAGAATTCTGTAAAAACAAAGCACCTGCTTGGTTTTTGCTGTCAGGGTTGACTTTAATCTGCTTTGATCAAAGTTAAGTCCTACATTTGCCTGTAACCAAAACTCTGGATTGAAATGTTACATTTATAATTAGCTTTTGTGTTCATAAGTGGATTTATTTCTTTTTCTTTTCCCAACTAAGATAGTGTTTTTGCATGCAGAAAATTAACCTGGAATTTGCTTAAAAGTGAGCCTGCACTAGTGGAAAATATATTTTGGAGAGGTAATATTCATCTTACCTAATAATGAGCTTTTGTACTTTAAAATGGAGAGAAGCAGACACCTGTAGTGTGATGTCTAGCCTACTTGAAGATCATAGAATCATAGAATCAATCATTCAGGTTGGAAAAGGTCTTAAAGATCATCGAGTTCAACCACAATGATAAAGACCACGAAGATAAAGTACACTGACTGGTAAAAAGAGCCTTTTCTCCACTGTCTGCACAGGTGGGCAAGGAACTGGTGAGATGAATCCCCCAGTGGTGCCTGCTACCTGCGTCAGCCTATAAGGATAACAGAACGTTGTTAGAAAAGATGTTTCCTCATAAGAGATTTTTACTGTATTACTAAAGTTGAGCTTGTAGTGTAATTGCAGATAGGACTCTGAATTATGAAGGAAGCAGCCTAATGACTCACAAAACGAAACTCATTAGAGGAAAAAGTCTTCTAGCCTACAAACAATAGGGAGAAACCTAATGAAGTGATGACAGAAAATGAAATAACATTTTCCAACTTCATCTTGTTTGTAGAGTTCATTCCAGAAGAGGATCCAGCTGTACTCTTCCATGTGTTTACCAAGCCTGTGCTGAAAGCACAGTTCAACTTTAGGCAGTTTTTTTTTTTGTGTGTGTGTGTTATACTGGAGAAAGATTCCACACTTCTCCCATGATTAAATCATTCTGGGATTGAAAGCCTGGAGGTGGTTTACTCTTGCACTGCATTCAGCTGTGCTGGGACAGGTTTATAAGGAGGACAGTGAACATCCAAGTTCCCTATTTTGGCCTTGTTAGCACATACAGGTGATCAGCTGTGTATCAGTGCTGAATCTCCACACTGTATCTGCATCCAGATGTGTCACGTGCACTTTCTATTACATCCCAGGTTGCTTTTTAGTGACATGTAAGAGCTTAATTGCTGTCTTCAGAGGCATTAGTGGGCCAAGACATAGCTGTATCAGAGACTGCCTTCTGTCCTTAGAAAAATAATTTCATTCCTGCAGCTGATGGGATACTGGGGAAAAGTGTTTGAATTTCAAGTAGGACTTTCTAGGCTTATGATGTGCATTTTGTCCTAGTTCAAAGAGAAGACGGATGCACATTCCTTGTTGAGTCATTAACAATACAGCACTGGATGTTTTAGGGCAATCTAACGGCGTATTGATGTTTCAGAGCAATTAATCTGCTGCAATTAAGACCCAAATCAGACCTGTTGAATGCATTTAAACAATGAATGTTTTGAAGAAATACGCCTCTGTGTGGACATTTTATGAATGCTAAATGATTTGGCGAGATCAGTGAAAACAAAATCAGTCACACAGCTTCGAAAAAATTACTCATGATCCTGTTCAGCCTGTATTTTAGACTTTCCAAACACTCTGGATGTCATTCTGTGGAAGAAGGAGGGCTGCTTTTTGACTGAGTTTAATATTTTGAGTGCTGGAAGGAGGGGAGCCAGCTCTTTGAAAGAGTAGATAATAGCAAGACAAGGGGAAATGCTTTTAAGTTGAAGGAGGGAAGATTTAGGTTGGATGTCAGGTGGAAATTCTTTACAGAGAGAGTGGTGAGGTGCTGGAACAGGCTGCCCAGAGAGGTTGTGGATGCCCCGTCCCTGGAGGTGTTCAAGGCCAGGCTGGATGGGGCCCTGGGCAGCCTGGTCTAGTATTAAATGGGGAGGTTGGTGGCCATGCATGTGTCAGGGTGGTTGGAGATTTATGATCCTTGAGGTCCCTTCCAACCCTGGCCATTTTGTGATTCTGTGATAGAACAAGAATTCATTGTTGCAAATTAGATCATTTGGGGACATTTTACCCCTATGGCTGTTTAAAGCTGCATTGTAGGATGTTTTCTGTAGAAACTACTGTAAAGATTTCTGTGTACAGCTTACTTTATAGTTCAGTACTTAAGATGGAAATTGGGGTGGTTTTCTGTAACAGGGGCTGTGCTTTTGGTAGCTACTGATTCAGAGCTTTTCTCTCTTCTCTCCAGCTTCTCGCTGGATCCCTCTGGTTTCCATTCTATATACTTGGAAAAAAAGAATCTATGAAAGGAGTGATACAGCCTTGGGCCAACATTATTTTGATTGCACATAGATGTTAGACCAGGAAGTGTGTGGGACTGAAAAGGAAGAAATGAGGTCAACACTGCACAGATGCAGAATTATCATCTCACTGAGGTAAATTTGAGATTTGCACATTTGTCTGGCCTTTGGCTACTGCTGCTGTCTGATGAACTACACTTCTAATTATTTTTCAAGGACACCAGTATTCTGCAGTTGACGTCCTTTTATTTCAGGTTAGGTTGTCTCATACTTTTCATTATAAAAGCTTTATGTACTTTGTTATTTTTAAGAAGAGTGTTCTATTAACTCTGTTGTTTATTGTAGGTCTTTGGAATTCAGCAGAGATAACCACAAAGCCAGAAAAGTACTTTTTCTTTGTTGCCTGAAATCCTATAGTGTTATTTTAGCTCAGTTACAAAAGACTGAAAACAGATTCTTTTTTCTCTTGTTGCTTTTGTTGCCTGCAGAATTTTGGCAGCTTGTCAAAATAATGCCTGAGCACAAATATTCTTATCAAAATCTAGTCCCACACTGCTGTCAGCAGCACATGGTACACTACAGGGAGGGAGAGAGGGAGGGAATGGTAACACTGGAAAGAAGAAACTGCAAGAGGAATAGGTATACAATAAGAAATGTAGGAATACAATAAGAAATGGCTAACAGAATATGTACAGTGCTCAAGATGCTCAGCAAGTGTGAGAGCTAGCTTTTGGGACTGAAGTCTGTAGGTCCCGTAACACCTGATAGATCATCACATGGATTAAATGGTCAAACTGGATGATCTCAGTGGTCTTTTCCAACTTTGATGATTCTGTGGTTGTGTGGTTTTACGAGTGTGGGGAATGAAGCTGGAGATAACAAGGAAGGTAGGCTGTTCTTGAAAGAGAACTGACATACAACTGACTCTGTATGTAAGTCTTACTTCCTCCTTGACTTTAAAGGATGACTTAAGGTTATTTTGGGATGGATGGCATCTAAAACTGCAAATCATCTGGTTTTAGATGCTGTAATGGAAGAACTGGGTTCTTACCACTTCTCCTGAGGTCTGTGGAAACATTAAATGCTAAATACATCTTTGATCAACAGAAATGAGCAGTCTGAAGTGACTGGAGACAAGTTGTGAAGTTCTGCCCTCAGCTTTATCAGTGATTTACTCTCTGTAATTATAAAAGGAGAAGAGTAGCATATTCTTGATCCATAGGGCAGATAAGAAGATAACCTACACTGATGTTTGAATAGCATGATGGTGAGAAGTGTCTTACTGAAATTAACAACACTGTATCCAATATAAAGACTGGGTAGCATTGCATCTCCAGATGATGAGGACAAAATACAACATTTTCTTGCTTTTTTGAAAATCTTGGATGTTGCTCAGTGACTTGAGTGAGGCTTCAGTGGGAAGAAATAGCATGTCACTTTGAAATTACAGGACTGTAAATATATACATATATTCTTCACATATCTAAATTACGACGGCTGAGCCAAATTAATCTGAATTTAGTCAGCTTCTCAGTGTTCATCTTTGTCATGTAAAAAGGTTTTAATAAGCGTAATGTGATCATACTTTTGAAATAAAGATAGAGCCTGTATAAATACCTGTTTCTTTGTTTCTCTTCTTTCCAGTGACTGTAAAATGCTTCTGTGGCTCCAAATAGTAACATTTGAGTTGATAATGATGATTGTATAATTAGGGTTTTTAATTTCCTGTATGAAAAATGGGAGTGGTTTTTATTTTGCTTGTTGCTGTTTTATGTAAATAGCAAATGAAGTATAATTAGATGTCTCTGATGGCCTGTCTTATTCCAGGCAGTATTGGTTTTGTATAAATTGGTTTTGTATAAACCAAACAAAGGTTTGGTTTTGTATAAATTCTAGATAGAAGTGGAAATTTTGCAGGTTGCAAGGGGATCTTATGAGACTTTCTCTCAGGCTTCTTTAGACTAAAACTGTTTACCAAGAAATTCTAATAATAATTTTAGTAGGAAAAAAAATCTATTTATAGATCAGCTCTCTGTTTGTACTCCTGTGGTTTTTGTTGTTATGTTCCTAGAGTGCTGTAGGAACAAAAGAAAGTACATTTACTAAAGTATTCCTTATACAAGCTTATTAATGTGCTACATACAATATGGGGAATGTTTAAACAGATTTCTTGTTTTGAGAACTTGACATTACCTGTTCTGAAGCAAGAATGCAGTAGAAAAAAAAGCACTATCTGTTGCTAGCTTCCAGTCACAAATTCATGGCTTAGCTACTCTTATTTTTATTGAGAATGTGACTAGCGTCATAACTTTAATATTAGTATTTAGTATTAGAGTAGTTAGATTAGCATTATTTATTAATTAATATTGGTATTTAATATTAGAATACACACACATTATCTGAGCAGCTGGGAATCAAGCTAGGAAAGCTGAAGCTCTGATAGAATTTAATCTGGATAAGGACAATGAGAGGGACTTCTACAGGTACCTCAGTGACAAAAGGAAGTCTGGGGAAAATGATGGGCTCTCCACAAGGAGAAAGAAGACCAGGTTATGTGGGACAGTGAAAAGGACACTGCCCTTCAGAAATCCCAGGTCCCAGAGGCCAGGCTGAAAGTCTGGAACAAGGAAGAAATACCTTTTGGTGGAAGAGGACCAAGTCAGGGAATATTTGAGCAAAGTGGACATTCTCAATCCATGGACTGTGATGGGATGCAATCATGAGCACTGATAGAGCTGAGGGAGGTGCCTACAGACTAGGGGAAAGCAAATGTTGCTTCTATCTTCAATAAGTGAACGGAAGGGGACTAGAGGAACTACAGGCCAGTCAGCCTCATCTCAGTCTCTGGGAAGATGATGGAGCAGCTAATTCTAGAAACGATATCGAGGCATATTAAGGAGAAGAAAACCATCAGGAGCAGTCAGCATGAATTTGTCATGGGAAAGTCATTCCTGACCTAACCCAGTAATCATCTGTAATAAAATTCCCAGCCTGGATGAGTGAAGAGCAGTGAATATTGTCTTCCTGGACTTCAGTAAAATTTCTGACACTATCCTCCATAAGATCTTCATAGAGAAGCTGTTGAAATACGGGTTGGATGAGGAGGCAGTGAGGCTGATGAAAACTGTCTGAATGGCTGGACCCAGGGGTCAGTGTTTCAGCATCGGGTTGGAGGCCACTGAAGAGTGGAGTATAATTGGATCTAGTCTTGTTTAACGTCTTCATTAACGATGGAGTGCACCCTCAGGAGATTCATGGATGACATGAAAATGGGGGGAGTGAGTGACTCACCAAAGGGTCGCGCTGCCATCTCTTTTTCTCAATACTCAGTTCAATCTTAGAAAATAAGTCTTACGCTGGACAAGATAAAATAATTATATGGAAGAGATGTTAAAATAATGCTCCAGTTTCAGTTAGTATCTGCTCTAATCTCCATGTGTGGGATGTTGCACTGTAAAGGAGCGTTCCCCCAGTGTGTGAAGCTGTATATGGATGTCCAAACCCATTTGGCTGTTCAATCACCATTTATTGTTTGATGAGACCAAATTTATATATCAACGATTTGGTAACTTGTTGTACAAGAAGAATGCTCCTAAAGCCTGAAGATGCCATGGCAAAAGGATATTTTCCTTAGGTCTCTTGAATTCCCTGGTGATTTTTATTTTATAAAAGAAGTAGTGTTAAAAGGATAAATGAATTTTGATCTGTTTTAAAATCTGATTTGATTCTTTAGATATGCCCTTATCTATGGCACCTTAAATGAACATTTGAAGAGTTAATCACTGTAAGAAGTGAGACAGCATTTAATGTCTTTGCCCTTAATGGTTTTCTTCTAATGCTTTTCCATCTGTGCAGCCTCCAGACTCTTGATTTTCTTGACGGAGTTAGAACTTTCTTTCAGTGGACGTTTGGGCACTGAAGGACAGTTGGCAAACTACAGAGTGTAAAAGTGATAAAGTATTTAAAAAAAAAAAAAAAAAAAAAAGAAGAAATATAAGTTTTGAATCTTTCAGTTTGGTAACCAAAAGAGCAGCTGGTTCTTTGAGATGGAACTTTTGATGATATGAACACAGAGCCAGAGAAAATGAGGTACGTTAAAATGTCTTGGGTAACACTGATGTCCTTTTATTCAGTAATATTATATGTTTTCATTCTTTACTTAACAACCTGAATCCTTGTGTAGTCTATATCAGAAAATTAAACTAACTGTAGCCCTTGTTCAAATTACTAAACTCTTAAAAAAAAAAAAAAAGTAAAGAGAGAATTTATTTCCAATCAGATTTAGAAGGTCTGTTCCAGAATTGAAAGGATAATTTGTTTTAAAATCAGTTGTATTATAGCTTTGGTTATCAGCTGTAAATAAGAGAAGATATTGAAGAAAACAGCATAAATAACAGACAATTCATCACATTTTGTTGGTGTAACACAGTGTCTCTGCATTTTAACAATCAGCTGTTCATAGCAGGGGAACAAGATCATGTCATCTCTTCAGTTCCTTCTTTTAATGCTTAGTATCCTTAAATTTGCTTGCAAACTCTACAGGACCAGCTTATATTTTATGCCAATATGTAGAACGATAGCCTATATTCTATTTTGCTTACTATTATTCTATTTGTGTACTTATGCTTACTATTAACTGCAATGTTTAATTGTAAAATCTATTCAAATATATGTTCGTAATTGCTATTATGAGTGCGTCTCTTTCCTCTATGGTCTTAAAGCTCATGAAGTTTGAAAATAACCCACCTTACCTTTTCAAATGTTTTGTTTCTATATTTGTTTTCCACAAGTGAAGCTGCCCGAGGCACTTTCACAACCACCCAAGACTGACTTCTTACCTTTCCTTGAGAATGTCAGCGATTGTCAAAATTCTTGTGAATGTAAAGGTATAGAAAATGTTTTTGCTATATCCACAAATTTATCATCATATGAGGAAAGTAATTTGATTTCACATATTTTTCATCATTTTCCTAAGAAAATAATTCAGCAATTATTTTTTAGTTCTTCTATTCTCCTTTTTTTATAGAAAAGGACAGCATTTTTCCTTTTGGTCTTCTTGAGCAGTACTTCCCCAGCTTCGTAACTTCTCAAAGGTTATTGCTGATGTTCTGACATCACCTCTGTCAGATGTGAGCTACAAGCACTGAGAATTTATGTATTTTGCCATTTCTGGGAAGGTGTGAGAAGGTGGTTAGAGTCTCTGCTTGTGCAGCTGCTGCTTGACAGCATTCATTCTCCCTCCTTACCCTTCTCCAGCAAAGAAATCTCAGTCTCCTGGAAGCAAAATAAGACCTACAGATTTTTTTTCCTTTATTACACTATATTCATCATGTATTAATTTTGTTTTAATGACTTGCTGCAAGAGTAAAAAATGATAGAGTGGAAAAGCTTTCCATTTGTAGCAGTCTGTTAGAATCAGATTAAATGATGAGAGACGATTGTTGTTTAATGGGCAAACAATTTCAGGGATAAATGTCATGTTGCAAAAAATAACCTCTTCAGTGTCCTTTGGTTATCTTAAGGTTATAAGCTCGTTTGCCTATGTCTCTGTAGTCTGGAAATCAGTGTCAGCAGAGCTAGCAAGTATGGGCTATAATTACTGGTTTGTGGCAGGATGTTCAGTGTGAAAATAACAGGGTGTCACTGAAGAGGTTAGGTTAACTGTTATAGCTGACAAGATATAATTGCTTATGAGCCACTTTCTTTAACAATGAAAATTGCATTACTTAAGGGTGTTTCTTTTTAGCATAGTGTCTGCGTCTGGCTGTAGAACTGGTTTTAATTAGAGGTTGAGATAGCTGAGAAATAAGTGCTCACTTATTTTTAGCTAGGATAAATATCACTAAAATAGATTGTCCTCAGAAGTGCATAAAAAAAGGGTAACGACAAGCAAATATTTGAAAATGGAGATACTGGTAGCTTAATTGAGTTTGGAACAAATGACTTCAATATACATGGAATGCCTCTCTTGTAATTGATTTTGTGTTGATAATGCTGAACTCTGAAATTATCACACTTTTTTTACGTAAAGTTCTCGATTATGTCATTGTGTAGACTCCACATAGAGCTTTGAAATTGTCTGGCTCTGAGTAGCAAGGAAGAGTTGTTGGTAGTGTAAATCTGACACACATTTCCACAGTTCGCTTGCTAGATTTGGGCCTGGGGAGGAAAGATTTATGTATCATGATTACTGTAGGATGCCGACAATGTTCTGACATTTTGAAGTTGTGATAAATTATGTATACAAAGAGGCCCAAGCTAATTTCAGATATTGCTCTGGACTAGACTTCGATCAGACAAGATTGGGCGTTACCAGGGTGGAATGGCCATAGGCCAGGAGAAGCCTGGAAAATAGAAAGCTATGTCCCTGGACGTGTTCAAGGCCAGGTTGGATGGGGCTCTGGGCAGCCTGGTCTAGTATTAAATATGGAAGTTGGCAGACCTGCCTGCAGCAGGGAGGTTGGAGCTTGAGGTTCTGGAAGTCCCTTCCAACCCAAGCCATTTTGTGATTCTATGATTCCATTCTATAGACTTCAGAAATAACTAATGCCTGTTTCCTCCTTGATTACTACTTTTTCTCTCTGTGGGACAGTACTCAATTTGCTCTGACTCAGAAGGGCTTGAGTTGTTCAGGGAGAGTAGCCACTCTTACAGCTCCCCATGGGCATCCAGCATGTTGTGTTTTTGTATTTGTATGAATATTCTGATCAAAGCTTCAACGCATCAAACAAATCCATAATCCATAAGGCTTTTCTCCTTTGAGTGTCTAGTTTGCTTCTTGTGTTCTTCTGGTGAGTAGCTGACCGAGTCGATGTGGGTGGGTGGAATTTCAGAACTACTGTATTGGAGAGGTTTGTGCTGCTCAAGGAGCGCTATTCTTTCCTAGTCAGAAAGTGGAGTATTACAGAGGCAGCTTGACTGGCAGGTAATAGAAGCTGAGCTTTCCACTTATATTGGCACCATTGGCATGTCTTTTCCTTGAATCTCAATATGAAACTCCTTTAATGATTGAATCTGCTTTTGTAGTGACAAAGAAAATTCTGTTTCTGCGGTATTTTTGGATGGATGCATGGGTGAAAGAAAGCTGCAGCAGCTATTGTCTGGGTTGTTACAGAATTAGAATGGAATGTGCATTTGGTAAAACAAAAGGTGTATTTAAGTATCTGATGGCCATGCTCTGAGGAGAGGGAAAATGTTGGTCCTCTCTGGATGTCTTCTGGGTTTTTGTTGCTGTTTGTTTTGTTTGGTAAGACTCTTCTGAGAACAAGGAATCCAAGCCTGTGGATATGGGGAGAGGTGGGTAACGTGACGAGCTGTTTCATGAGCGTTTTAAACTGCTGGAGGGACTCGTTCTAAGGATTGTTTGTCAGGAAACATCTTGCTTTGCTTGTGTGAAGCCTTACTGGCAGTGCTGCCTGTTCTGGTCTGCATTGTGCAAAGCTGGAATGTTTGCCTGAAATTCTACTCAATATATTATGAGGGTTGTGCCGAAAGTAATGCCTCCTCTTTTATTATGTTGGCCCATGACATCGGAGATGGATGTTAGTTGTATGGCTGTAGAAGCTGAACCTTCCTACCAATATTCCATTCCTGTGTCAAAATACAGTCACTTCTAGAATTGATACACTGACGAATCTAAAACATCAGATACTTCCTAGTAAAAAAAAAAGAATACATTCAGATCTCTGTTTCTGAGCTTAAGTTGAGTTATTTTACTTCTTGAAGTGAAGACAGCTATAACTTAAGACATTAAGTAGTACTGGAAATATCTCTAAGTTGATACTTGATGCATTGATCTGAATAAAAAATCAGGTTTGATATTCTGTCTGTTTTTGATTTCTGACTAGATTTTAACAACTTTGCATATTTAATCTGAACGCTCTCAAAACATTCTTCCTAGGATTCCTGCAGCTAAAATCATCCTCTTCGTCTAAACACTTTAGATAAAAATTGTCTGCTTTGTGTAAAGGTTTTTAAACACGCAGAGAGAAAAGTTTTATATTTAGAAATAAGCTGTGTATTCTGTGTCCCCAGTTAGAGTCAAACTTTCTTCCTTGTGTAAAGGTAGGCAATGCTTCCAAATAGGCTTCTGAAGTAAATTAAGAAGCTTTTACAGTTTATGCAGGGACTGGACTGACTGTGGATGCTTCAAGAAAATACAGTTACAAAGCCACTGCCTCAGAAGATGTAGAAGGGCTGCTCTGAAAGTAATGCCTCCTATTTTTTTATGTTGACCCATGACATCATTAATGCATCTTGATGGTATGGCAGTAGAAGTTAAACTTTCCTGCCAATATTCTATTAAATTCTGTTGCCATGTAACAGAAGGGCAGACTGACAGAATGACATGTGATACGGAAGTGCGTATGAAGCAGAGACGTGTCACTGAATTCCTCCATGCAGAAGAAATTGGCACCCAAGACATTCACTGACTCTTGCTGAATGTTTGTGGAGACCAAACAGTGAATGTGAGCACAGCGAGATGGTGGATGGTGCGTTTCAGCAGTGGCAACAGCAATGTGAAAGACAAGCCATGTTCTGGATAGTCATGCACAGCTGTCACACCACGAAATGAAGAGTATCTCTATCAGCTCATTTGTACAATTTGGCAGATTACAACCAGGGAACTGTGTACAGAGCTTAATATCATCTTCACTGCAATGGAAGTGGTGGTGGCAGTTGTGGAATACTGCAAAGTTTACACCAGGTAAGTCCCATGAGTGCTCATAGAGGAACAGAAAGACCACTGTATGCAAGTTTATCAGGACCTATTGAACCAAGGCAAGGCTGAAGGTGACAGCTTCCTGAATTGCATCATTATTGTGACAAGATGTGGTGTTACCACTAAGAGCCAGAGTCAACCATGGAGTGACAGTATATGAATGCCTCATCAAAGAACAAGTTCAAGATGCAGCTTGCAGTGGGTAAAATGATGTGCACTGTCTTTTGGGAGTAGGAAATGGGTGATCCTTCTGGATTTTTGGGAACCTGTACAAACCATTAACTCTGACCAGTACATCATGTCTACGACTGAGCTGAAGGCTCGAACTTTCAGAGTGAGGCCAGAGAAGAAGACAACCTTGCTCTTGCAACACAGTGATGCCAGGCCCCGTAGCAATTTGAAGACCGGGGAGCACAGTGCCAATCTTGGCAGGACTCTGCTACCACACCCACTGTATAGTCCAGATTTGGCACCTTCTGACTTCCATCTGTTCCGAGGAAAGGTGGACTGCATGGGCAACGTTTTCTTAGCAGTGATGCCATCATAGCAGCTGTGAAACAGTGGATCACCGGTGCTGGTACAGATTTTTATGAGCACAGCATGCAGGCTCTTGTTCATCACTGGCAAAGATGACTAGCTATTGTGGTGACTGTGTTGAAAAAACAGTGTTTTGTAGTTGAGAATTTGCTCTATAAAATAGCGTAATTGTGTTGTTTGTATCTGTTGTAGTTTCCATGAAAATAAATAGGAGGCATTACTTCTGGAAGGACCTATGAATGTTAAACACACCTAATAGGACAAACTACTATTTAACACTGCTTTAATTCAGTGTAAAATTAATCACGCTGTACAGTCTTTTCACTTCTCTGGAAATCCTGTATGAATGGTTTATAGAATAATAGAAGGCTCACTTCTGAATGTTCGACAGACTGCAGTATAATATCACATTGCATGAGGATTACTTGAAACATCAGTCAGTAATGCCTGCCTTTCTTATTCTGGATATTAGAATGACTCCCACTGCTATTGTGTCTGAATGAATCATAAAAATAACTAAATTTATCTTTTCCCTCTTCCCTGAATAAGAAAGTATTTTTGCTATTTCCAACTGTGAAATGAAGGTAAAAACGAAAAGCGAAGGGTTGCCTAATGCAGTAATAAGGAAGCCCGAGACAGGTGGAAATTGAGTCTCCATCCCTGATTCACAAGTAATGCCTTTGCCACACTGTTTTTCCAGGGCTTCTTATAGTATTTGGTATAACTAAATTCTCAGTACTGTCTATATTCCATGAGAAATCTGTACTTGAAAATTTACTTTTAGGTGTGACACGAAACTGGAGGGGATACAAAATATATTTCCATCCCCTGTGTCTCTGAGGCTCCTCCTCTGAGCTGACATAAGAATCACCATCAGACCTATAAGCTGACTCTGACACATTTGCCCATGTGAGTGTTCATAAGAGGTGCTGATTTTTAGAAACACTGTGGTAAATATAAGCTGGGAAAAAAAAAAAAGAAAAAGAAAAAGAAAAGATGTGGAAAGCTGAAGGTATGTTCTTGTACTTGCAGTTGGTTTTTAGTGCAAAACTTTAAATATTGATGAAGGTTGCACAGGCTGGTTCTGAACTTTTTGTTCTTTAAGACAAAATGTCATAGAAAATCAACACTTGAAATTCACATGGGTTCTTGGAGCAGATCTGATTCTGCTGAGATAAATTTTCTGTAAATGCAACAGTATTTTGTTATCTACAGTACAAGTGTAAGCCAAGGCTTGGTATTACCACGTTTCAGTGCTTATTTATTTTCTGACAGAAATGTTAATGAAATAACATAATGTGTAATTGTGTATACTCGTTATTTACAATTGACATTGCAGTCTTGGTTGCTACATATACTTTAATGAACACAAGTAGCAAACCTGTAAGTTGCCAAAGAAAACGTTAGTTATGTTGTCTGAAACAGCAGTCCCAAAGTACAGAAGGATGTGTGATTTTAGTTTAATGCATTCTTTTTCATAACAAGAAATCCTTCTGACTTCAGGTGGCAAGAAAATGAAACATGCCAAACTATGTTATAGATACTGATCTAAAGTACAGTAGGAACAGATGGGACAGCACAGACGCGTGTCTGAGTTAGCATTAAGTTCTGGAGTGCTCTGAAATTTGCATCTAAATGAAATATGCATCTTATTTGATTACAAGCATGCATGGAGATTTTCTGTTTGTACAGCTGAGTTGAGAACAGGGAAGATGCAGTGAAAATCCACATAGGGCCCAGGGTGTGAAAGGTGCTTGCAAGAGTTTCTGAACTGTGAGTTCTTGGAGAAGATAATCCTCCTCTTATAGAAAACAAAACAAATTTTGCTGTTGACTTTGAGGGGACCTTGAATCACACCTACACATTGCAGGTTGCTAAGTCTGCCCCTGGGACTGCCTGAATCAATGCAAAAAGGAGGAAACTGTGCTGCCTGTTGAGAGAGCATGCTGGAAGAAAAGCAATTTAGCAGCCAGTATTTAGAAGTACTTCCCTATACACGTAACTAGCAACAGTGCTCTCAGTATGCATAGAACAGGAAATCGTGTTTTTCTTGCGCCTTAAATTTAATCCTCTCACTTGCTTTCACTCGAAATGGCTCAGTAACTCTTGCAAACATCCATTTGGTGATTGTCCACAGGCTTAGACATTGGGGTGTTAATGTGCTAGAAGGATGTTGTGTTTTTTCCTGTGATGTTCGTCTTAAACAAATGAAAATTTCAGCAACCGAAGTATTCTTAGAGATTAAAATAGATGGGGCAAGTTGTAAACTCACTTGCTAAACCAGAATATTAATCGGCAGAGGAATGTCAAATATAGCACATCACATTCAAAAGGAGCTGTTCTGAGGTACAGGTGATCAAGGTAATTGGCTTGCTGATAGAGAAAAATCTTATTGTCGGGGACTTGAAAAGGTACAGACGTAAAACTGAGATGGTAATCTAAACATTTACAAATTTCTGTGGTCTAAACACACCCGTGAAACCAGGTGTTTATTGTTTCATTCTGAAAATAAAACCTTGCTCTTTATTTTTTATTTTATTTCAGTTTTTGTAGATTCAGTCAAAGTTTGTGGACTCTATAGGGGTCAATTAGCATTTCTGGATGTCCTATACCTACCACTTCTGGGTGTGAAATACAGTCCAAGGTAGAAACCATATTTTTGCAGAAATAGTAGGAAAAAAAGGCAAGCAGAAAGTGTTGGCATTCTTCAGAGATGTAGATTTCGGATAAAAGATCACTCTCATTTTGGTTTAGATATTATGCACACCTCTCAAGAGTTGAGTTGCAAAGATGTCATTGTGACTTTATGGGTGAAAAATCATAGTATTAAAACCCCACGGTGATGGATTCAAGTGAAAAACTGCACAATTACAACTGAGTTTCCAGTGACTGTGTTAAGATGTACTTGCATGAACAGTTGTTGGAGCTGAGGTCAGAAGCTAGGTTTTCTGCTTTTTGGGAAAGGATCTGTCAGCACACGGAGTTGTGCTGCTTTTTGGAAGCCCTTTGAATGTTGCTAATTATTCTTCGCAAAGTGGCACGGTTTCAGCAGGGTGAGTATGATACAGCTTCAGAGCTAGACAGCTTCTAGTGGAGTTATTGTCTTCCAGAGGGACACAGGGCTTTGAGCCCCCTCAGCTGAAGAATGGAGTGCAATCAGCTTTCGTGGAGCCATAGGCTAAATGGGAAGCTACCGGACCATCAGTCCTTTTGTACACCCCTGAATAGAAGTGATTGTGATTGCTCTTTTGTGCAAACCTCTTTCTCTGTGCAGGTTCTGTGCACGTTTATGTTGGCAACACCTGCTAGATCAGATACCTCTAAGGTACGCTGAGAATCCCAACTGTGTTACAGTGTAAGAAGGGGCACAGCGGAGTTTCTGTCGAGAAAAGTTTGCTTTTTTATGGCCCTCTCCATGGCTGGCGTTAAAACATGTCGGATATCATATTTTGGTGAATATAAAATTTAGAAATACATGGTACACAGGATGCAAAGATTAAAAATCTGTAGTTAGTTATCCTCAGGGCTGATGGGATGGGTGAACTGAAATTAGTCAGGGTATTTTGAAAAATACCAAGCAGAAACTGCATCACCTCTGGTACTTAAGAATAAGGTGGTGGGATACACTTTCATGGACAGTAGAAATCTAGAAAGAACAATGCATAGATAAAACTTTTGGAACATAACCTCTTTACCTTACAGAATGATTCCCAAGTTTGTTGTGAAGCTGCTGGGTTTTCACGACCCCATTAACTGCTCTCAGACTAGTGAGTAATAAGGCATCATCATACCGGGCAGCAGTAGAGTCCTTACAGTGGACTTAAATCCTTCTCTACTCTTTCTTTCCTCCACTCCTATGGAACGTTTTCACATTTCACAGGCTTGCTCAACTGACACAGGGGCAGATCTACACTAGCAGTTTTGATATGTTAATTTCAGAGGTATTATTATGCAGAAAGTTACTGTGGGGATTTCTTGAAGTTGGCTCATTCCTGAAAGTCTGTGATTTTACTGAAGTTTTTCATATATAGGAGGCACGTGTACATGAGTTTTCTCTTAGTGTGCTCGTGCTTTTGGACAATTTATTTATTTTTTTAATTACTTTTCCTTCCTTCATGTGTGTGTAAATGACTGTTAGTTGTTCACTTATCATACAATCATAGAATGGCCTTGGTTTAAAAGGACCTCAAAGATCACTTGGTTTCAACCCCCCTGCTATGTGCAGGGTCGCCAACCACCAG